>NW_027422215.1:0-232995 GCF_037893015.1 Macrotis lagotis
ACAAAGCAAGGCAATGCAATGTGAAATCAACACAACAAAAGCAAGGCTAAGGCTAGGGGAGGCAAGGGAAGGCAAGGGTACCGGAGGGCACGGCAAGGCAAGACAAGGGTAACAAGCAAGGCTCGGCAAGGCAAGGCAAGGTAACAAGGGAAGGCACGGCAAGGTAAGGCAAGGCTAAGGCAACGCAACGCAAAGCAAGGCAATGCGAAGTTAAGGCAAGGCAAGGAAAGGGTAACAGAAGACAAGGCAATGCAAAGGCAAAGCAAGGCAACGGAAAGGGCAATGGAAGTCAAGGCAAGGCAAGGCAAAGCAAGGCAACGCAAGGCAAAGCAAGACAAGGCAAGGCAAGACAAGGGTAACGGAAGGCACGGCAAGGGAAGGAAAGGCTAAGGTAAGGCAACGCAAGGCTGGGCAATGCACAGCAAGGCAAGGGAAGAGTATCGGAACGCAAGGCAAGGCAAAGCAAGAAAAGGCAAGGGTAACAGAGGGCACGGCAAGGCAAGGCAAGCCAAGTAAGGCTAAGGCAAGGCAACGAAAGGCTATGGCACGACAACGCAACGCTAGGCAATTCACCGCAAGAAAGGAAATGGTAACCGAAGGCAAGGCAAAGCAAGGCAAGTCAAGGGTAACGGAAGGTACGACAAGGCAAGAAAATGTTAACGGAGGCACGGCAAGGGAAGGGAAGGACAAGGTAAGGTACGGCAAGTTAAGGAAAGGCTAGGGAAAGGCAACTCAAGGCTAGCCAATGCACGGGAAGGCAAGGAATGTGTAAAGGAAGGCAAGACAAGGCAAGGCTCGGGCACGGCAACGCAAGGCTAGGCAATGCACGGCAAGGAAAGGAAAGGGAACCGGGAGGCAAGGCAAAGCAAGGCAATTCAATGGTAACGGAAGGCACGGCAAAGCAAGAAAATGTTAAGGGAGGACAAGGCAAGCCATGGCAAGGAAGGCAAGGCTAAGACAAGGCAACGAAAGGCTAGGCAATGCACGGCAAGGCAAAGAAAGGGTAAAGGAAGGTAAGGCACGGCAAGGCAATGCAAAGATTAGGAAAGGCAACACAAGGCAATACAAAGTGAAGGCAAGACAACACAAGCAAGGCTAAGGCAACGGGAGGCAGCAAGGCAAGGGTAACGGACGGCACGGCAAGGCAAGACAAGGGTAACGGAAGGCTCGGCAAACCAAGGGAAGGACAAGGCAAGACACTGCATGGCAAGGGAAGTCTAAGGCATGACAACGCAAGGTTAGGCAATAGACGGCAAGGCAAGGAAGGGGTAACGGAATGCAAGGCACGGCAAGGCCAGGAAAGGGTAACGGAAGGCAAGGCAATGTAAGGCAAGGCAAGGCAAGGCTAAAGCACTACAATGCAAGGCTAGGCAATGCACGGATAAGGCATGGAAAGGGTAACGGAAGGCAAGGCAAAGCAAAGCAAGGCAAGGGTAACGGAAGGCACGGCAAGGGAAGAAAAGGGTAACAGAAGGCTAAGGCAAGGAAAGGGTAACAGAAGGTAAGGCAATGCAAGGCAATGGCAAGGCAAGGCGGAAGGCACGGCAAGGGGACAAGGAAGGCTCGGCAAGGCAAGGGAAGGACAAGGCAAGGCACGGCAAGGCAAGGAAGCTAAGGCATGAAAACGCAATGTTAGGCAATGCACGGCAAGGCCAGGAAAGGGTAACGGAAGGCAAGGCAATGTAAGGGCAAGGCAAGGCTAAAGCACTACAATGCAAGGCTACGGCAAGGCAACGGATAAGGCATGGAAAGGCAAGGGTAACGCAAGGCAAGGCAAAGCAAAGCAAGGCAAGGGTAACGGAAGGCACGGCAAGGCTAAAAGACAACGCAGGGTAACAAGGAAGGTAAAGGAAGACACGGCAAGGCAAGAAGGGAAGGACAAGGCAAGGCACGGCAAGGCAAGGCAAGGCTAAGGCAACGCAAGGCAATGCGAAGTTAAGGCAATGAAAGGAAAGGCTAACAGAAGGCAAGGCAATGCAAGGCAAAGCAAGGCAAGGCAAGGGTAACAGAAGGCACGGCAAGGCAAGAAAATGTTAACGGAAGGCACGACAAGGGAAGGGAAGGAAAAGCAAGGCCCGGCAAGGCAAGGAAAGGCTAGGGCAAGGCAACGCAAGGCTAGGCAATGCACGGCAAGGCAAGGATAGGTAAAAGGAAGGCAAGGCACGGCAAGGCAAGGCAAGGCTAAGACAAGGCAATGCAAGGCTAGGCAATGCACGGCAAGGCAAGGATAGGGTAACGGAAGGAAAAGTACGGCAAGGCAATGCAATGCTGAGGAAAGACAAGGCAAGGCAATGCAAAGTGAAATCAACACAACACAAGCAAGGCTAAGACATGGGGAGGCAAGGGAAGGCAAGGGTAACGGAAGGCTCGGCAAGGAAAGGTAAGGACAAGGCAAGGCACGGCAAGGCAAGACAATGGTAACGGAAGGAAAGGCACGGCAAGGCAAGGAAAAGCTAAGGCAACGCAACGCAAGGCAACGCGAAGTTAAGGCAAGACAAGGAACGGGTAACGGAAGGCAAGGCACGGAAAGGCAAGGAAAGGGTAACGGAAGGCAAGGCACGGCAACCAAGGCAAGGCTAAGGCAAGGCAAAGCAATGCAAGGCAAGGGTAAAGGAAGGGACGGCAAGGCAAGGGAAGGACAAGGCAAGGCACGGCAAGGCAAGGAAAGGCTAAGGTAAGGCAACGCAAGGCTATGCAATGCATGGCAAGGCAAGGGAAGGGTAACGGAAGGCAAGGCAAGGCAAAGCAAGAAAAGGCAAGGGGAACAGACGGCACGGCTAGGCAAGGCAAGCCAAGTAAGGCTAAGTCAAGGCAACGAAAGGCTATGGCACGACAACGCAAGGCTAGGCAATGCACCGCAAGGAAAAGTAAGGGTAACCGAAGGCAAGGCAATGCAAGGCAGGTCAAGTGTAACGGAAGGCACGGCAAGGCAAGGAAATGTTAACGGAAGGCACGGCAAGGGAATGGAAGGAAAAGGCAAGGCACGGCAAGGCAAGGAAAGGCTAGGGCAAGGCAAATCAAGGCTAGCCAATTCACGGGAAGGCAAGGAATGGGTAACGTAAGGCAAGGAATGGCAAGGCTAGGGCACGACAACGCAAGGCTAGGCAATGCACGGCAAGGAAAGGAAAGGGAACCGGGAGGCAAGGCAAAGCAAGGCAAGTCAAGGGTAACGGAAGGCATGGCAAAGCAAGAAAATGTTAACGGAAGGCACGGCAAGGGAAGGGAAGGGCAAGGCAAGGCAAGTCAAGGCAAGGCAAGGCAAGGCTAATGCAAGGCAAGGCAAGGCCAGGCAATCCATGGCAAGGCAAGGTAAGGGTAAGGGAAAGCACGGCAAGGCAAGGGAAGGCTAGAGAAAGGCAATGCAAGGCTAGGCAATGTACGGCAAGGCAAGGAAAGGGTAAAGGAAGTCAAGGTACGTCAAGGCAATGCAACGCTGAGGAAAGGAAAGGCAAGGCAATGCAAAGTGAAGGCAAGACATCCCAAGCAAGGCTAAAGCAAGGGGAGGCAAGGCAAGGCAAGGGTAATTGAAGGCACGGCAAGGCAAGAAAAGGGTCACCGAAGGCTCGGCAAGGCAAGGGAAGGACAAGGCAAGGCACGGCAAGGCAAGGAAAGGCTAAGGGAAGGCAACGCAATGCTAGGCAATGCACGGCAAGGCAAGGGAAGGGTTACGGTACGCAAGGCAAGGCAAGGCAAGGCAAAGAAAGGCAAAGGAAGGCAAGGTAAGGGTAATGGAAGGCACGGCATGACAAGGGACGGACAAGGCAAGGCAAGGCAAGGCAAGGCAAGGCTAAGGCAAGGCAACGCAAGGCAAGGCAAGTTGAAGGACAGGCAAGACAAGCAAGGCCAAGGTAATGGGAGGAAAGGCTAAGCCACGAAATCGCAAGGCTAGGCAACGCACGGCAATCAAGGAAAGGGTAATGGAAGGCAAGGCAAGGCAAGGCAATGCAAGGCACGGGAAGTGTAACGGAAGGCACGGCAAGGCAAGGGAAGGACAAAGCAAGGCACGGCAAGGAAGGCAAGGCTAAGACAAGGCAACGCCAGGCTAGGCCATGCACGGCAAGGCAAGGAAAGGGTAAAGGAAGGTAAGGCACGGCAAGGCAATGCAAAGAGGAGGAAAGGCAACGCAAGGCAATACAAAGTGAAGGCAAGAAAACACAAGCAAAGCTAAGGCAAGGGCAGGCAGCAAGGGAAGGGTAACGGACGCCACGGCATGGCAAGACAAGGGTAACGGAAGGCTGGGCAAACCAAGGGAAGGACAAGGCAAGGCACTGGAAGGCAAGGCAAGTCTAAGGCATGACAACGCAAGGTTAGGCAATAGACGGCAAGGCAAGGAAAGGGTAACGGAATGCAAGGCACGGCAAGGCAAGGCAAGGCTAAGGCAAGGCAACACAAGGCTAGGCAATGCACGGCAAGGCCAGGAAAGGGTAACGGAAGGCAAGGCAAGGAAAGGCATTGCAAGGCAAGCCTAAATCACTACAATGCAAGGCACGGAAATGCACGGATGAGGCAAGGAAAGGGTAAAGGAAGGCAAGGCAAGGCAAAGCAAGGCAAGTCAAGGGTGAAGGAAGGCACGGCAAGGCAACGACAAGGCTAATGTTAAGGCTAAGGCAAGGCTAAGACAATGGTAACGGCAAGGCAAGGAACGGCAAGGCAAGGAAAGGCTAAGGCAACGCAACGCAAGGCAACGCGAAGTTAAGGCAAGGCAAGGAACGGGTAACGGAATGGCAAGGCAAGAAAAGGCACGGAAAGGGTAACGGAAAGCTAAGGCACGGCAAGGAAAGGCAAGGCTAAGGAAAGGACAACGCAAGGCTAAGCAAAGTGCACCGCAAGGAAAGGAAAGGGTAACCGAAGGCAAGGCAAAGCAAGGCAAGTCAAGGGTAACGGAAGGCACGGCAAGGCAAGAGAATGTTAACGGATGGCACGGCAAGGGAAGGGAAGGACAAGGCAAGGCACGGCAAGGCAAGGAAAGGCTAGGGCAAGGCAACTCAAGGCTAGCCAATGCACGGGAAGGCAAGGAATGGGTAACGGAAGGCAAGGCAAGGCAAGGCTAGGGCACGGCAACGCAAGGCTAGGCAATGCACGGCAAGGCAAGGAAAGGGTAACCGAAGGCAAGGCAAAGCAAGGCAAGTCAAGAGTAACGGAAGGCACGGCAAAGCAAGAAAATGTTAACGGAAGGCACGGCAAGGGAAGGGAAGGGAAAGGCAAGGCAAGGCAAGGCAAGGCAAGGCTAATGCAAGGCAAGGCAAGGCCAGGCAATCCATGACAAGGCAAAGTAAATGTAAGGGAAAGCACGGCAAAGCAAGGGAAGGACAAGGCAAGGCACGGCAAGGCAAGGAAAGGCTAGGGCAAGGCAATGCATGGCTAGGCAATGCACGGCAAGGCAAGGATAGGGAAACGGAAGGCAAGGCACGGCAAGGCAAGGCAAGGCTAAGACAAGGCAACGCAAGGCTAGGCAATGCACGGCAAGGCAAGGATAGGGTAACGGAAGGCAAAGCACGGCAAGACAATGCAATGCTGAGGAAAGTCAAAGCAAGGCAATGCAATGTGAAATCAACACAACAAAAGCAAGGCTAAGGCTAGGGGAGGCAAGGGAAGGCAAGGGTACCGGAGGGCACGGCAAGGCAAGACAAGGGTAACAGAAGGCTCGGCAAGGCAAGGCAAGGACAAGGGAAGGCACGGCAAGGTAAGGCAAGGCTAAGGCAACGCAACGCAAAGCAAGGCAATGCGAAGTTAAGGCAAGGAAAGGAAAGGGTAACAGAAGGCAAGGCAATGCAAAGCAAAGCAAGGCAAGGAAAGGGCAATGGAAGTCAAGGCAAGGCAAGGCAAAGCAAGGCAACGCAAGGCAAAGCAAGACAAGGCAAGGCAAGACAAGGGTAACGGAAGGCACGGCAAGGGAAGGAAAGGCTAAGGTAAGGCAACGCAAGGCTGGGCAATGCACAGCAAGGCAAGGGAAGAGTATCGGAACGCAAGGCAAGGCAAAGCAAGAAAAGGCAAGGGTAACAGAGGGCACGGCAAGGCAAGGCAAGCCAAGTAAGGCTAAGGCAAGGCAACGAAAGGCTATGGCACGACAACGCAACGCTAGGCAATTCACCGCAAGGAAAGGAAATGGTAACCGAAGGCAAGGCAAAGCAAGGCAAGTCAAGGGTAACGGAAGGTACGACAAGGCAAGAAAATGTTAACGGAGGCACGGCAAGGGAAGGGAAGGACAAGGTAAGGTACGGCAAGTTAAGGAAAGGCTAGGGAAAGGCAACTCAAGGCTAGCCAATGCACGGGAAGGCAAGGAATGTGTAAAGGAAGGCAAGACAAGGCAAGGCTCGGGCACGGCAACGCAAGGCTAGGCAATGCACGGCAAGGAAAGGAAAGGGAACCGGGAGGCAAGGCAAAGCAAGGCAATTCAATGGTAACGGAAGGCACGGCAAAGCAAGGGAGGACAAGGCAAGCCATGGCAAGGAAGGCAAGGCTAAGACAAGGCAACGAAAGGCTAGGCAATGCACGGCAAGGCAAAGAAAGGGTAAAGGAAGGTAAGGCACGGCAAGGCAATGCAAAGATTAGGAAAGGCAACACAAGGCAATACAAAGTGAAGGCAAGACAACACAAGCAAGGCTAAGGCAACGGGAGGCAGCAAGGCAAGGGTAACGGACGGCACGGCAAGGCAAGACAAGGGTAACGGAAGGCTCGGCAAACCAAGGGAAGGACAAGGCAAGGCACTGCATGGCAAGGGAAGTCTAAGGCATGACAACGCAAGGTTAGGCAATAGACGGCAAGGCAAGGAAGGGGTAACGGAATGCAAGGCACGGCAAGGCCAGGAAAGGGTAAAGGAAGGCAAGGCAATGTAAGGCAAGGCAAGGCAAGGCTAAAGCACTACAATGCAAGGCTAGGCAATGCACGGATAAGGCATGGAAAGGGTAACGGAAGGCAAGGCAAAGCAAAGCAAGGCAAGGGTAACGGAAGGCACGGCAAGGGAAGAAAAGGGTAACAGAAGGCTCGGCAAGGCAAGGGAAGGACAAGGCAAGGCACGGCAAGGCAAGGAAGTCTAAGGTATCAAAACGCAAGGGTAGGCAATGCACGGCAGGGCAAGGAAAGGGTAACGGAAGGCACGGCAAGGCAAGACGAGGGTAACGGAAGGCATGGCAAGGAAAGGGAAGGACAAGGCAAGGCACGGCAAGGCAAGGCAAGGCTAAGGCAACGCAAGGCAATGCGAAGTTAAGGCAATGAAAGGAAAGGCTAACAGAAGGCAAGGCAATGCAAGGCAAAGCAAGGCAAGGCAAGGGTAACAGAAGGCACGGCAAGGCAAGAAAATGTTAACGGAAGGCACGGCAAGGGAAGGGAAGGAAAAGCAAGGCCCGGCAAGGCAAGGAAAGGCTAGGTCAAGGCAACGCAAGGCTAGGCAATGCACGGCAAGGCAAGGATAGGTAAAAGGAAGGCAAGGCACGGCAAGGCAAGGCAAGGCTAAGACAAGGCAATGCAAGGCTAGGCAATGCACGGCAAGGCAAGGATAGGGTAACGGAAGGAAAAGTACGGCAAGGCAATGCAATGCTGAGGAAAGACAAGGCAAGGCAATGCAAAGTGAAATCAACACAACACAAGCAAGGCTAAGACATGGGGAGGCAAGGGAAGGCAAGGGTAACGGAAGGCTCGGCAAGGAAAGGTAAGGACAAGGCAAGGCACGGCAAGGCAAGACAATGGTAACGGAAGGAAAGGCACGGCAAGGCAAGGAAAAGCTAAGGCAACGCAACGCAAGGCAACGCGAAGTTAAGGCAAGACAAGGAACGGGTAACGGAAGGCAAGGCACGGAAAGGCAAGGAAAGGGTAACGGAAGGCAAGGCACGGCAACCAAGGCAAGGCTAAGGCAAGGCAAAGCAATGCAAGGCAAGGGTAAAGGAAGGGACGGCAAGGCAAGGGAAGGACAAGGCAAGGCACGGCAAGGCAAGGAAAGGCTAAGGTAAGGCAACGCAAGGCTATGTAATGCACGGCAAGGGAAGGGAAGGGTAACGGAAGGCAAGGCAAGGCAAAGCAAGAAAAGGCAAGGGGAACAGACGGCACGGCAAGGCAAGGCAAGCCAAGTAAGGCTAAGGCAAGGTAAGGAAAGGCTATGGCACAACAACGCAAGGGTAGGCAATGCACCGCAAGGAAAAGTAAGGGTAACCGAAGGCAAGGCAAAGCAATGCAAGTCAAGGGTAACGGAAGGCACGGCAAGGCAAGAAAATGTTAACGGAAGGCACGGCAAGGGAAGGGAAGGAAAAGGCAAGGCACGGCAAGGCAAGGAAAGGCTAGGGCAAGGCAAATCAAGGCTAGCCAATTCACGGGAAGGCAAGGAATGGGTAACGTAAGGCAAGGAATGGCAAGGCTAGGGCACGGCAACGCAAGGCTAGGCAATGCACGGCAAGGAAAGGAAAGGGAACCGGGAGGCAAGGCAAAGCAAGGCAAGTCAAGGGTAACGGAAGGCATGGCAAAGCAAGAAAATGTTAACGGAAGGCACGGCAAGGGAAGGGAAGGGCAAGGCAAGGCAAGTCAAGGCAAGGCAAGGCAAGGCTAATGCAAGGCAAGGCAAGCCCAGGCAATCCATGGCAAGGCAAGGTAAGGGTAAGGGAAAGCACGGCAAGGCAAGGGAAGGCTAGAGAAAGGCAATGCAAGGCTAGGCAATGTACGGCAAGGCAAGGAAAGGGTAAAGGAAGTCAAGGTACGTCAAAGCAATGCAACGCTGAGGAAAGGCAAGGCAAGGCAATGCAAAGTGAAGGCAAGACATCCCAAGCAAGGCTAAAGCAAGGGGAGGCAAGGCAAGGCAAGGGTAATTGAAGGCACGGCAAGGCAAGAAAAGGGTCACCGAAGGCTCGGCAAGGCAAGGGAAGGACAAGGCAAGGCACGGCAAGGCAAGGAAAGGCTAAGGGAAGGCAACGCAATGCTAGGCAATGCACGGCAAGGCAAGGGAAGGGTTACGGTACGCAAGGCAAGGCAAGGCAAGGCAAGGCAAAGAAAGGCAAAGGAAGGCAAGGTAAGGGTAATGGAAGGCACGGCATGACAAGGGACGGACAAGGCAAGGCAAGGCAAGGCAAGGCAAGGCAAGGCTAAGGCAAGGCAACGCAAGGCAAGGCAAGTTGAAGGACAGGCAAGACAAGCAAGGCCAAGGTAATGGGAGGAAAGGCTAAGCCACGAAATCGCAAGGCTAGGCAACGCACGGCAATCAAGGAAAGGGTAATGGAAGGCAAGGCAAGGCAAGGCAATGCAAGGCACGGGAAGTGTAACGGAAGGCACGGCAAGGCAAGGGAAGGACAAAGCAAGGCACGGCAAGGAAGGCAAGGCTAAGACAAGGCAACGCCAGGCTAGGCCATGCACGGCAAGGCAAGGAAAGGGTAAAGGAAGGTAAGGCACGGCAAGGCAATGCAAAGAGGAGGAAAGGCAACGCAAGGCAATACAAAGTGAAGGCAAGAAAACACAAGCAAAGCTAAGGCAAGGGCAGGCAGCAAGGGAAGGGTAACGGACGCCACGGCATGGCACGACAAGGGTAACGGAAGGCTGGGCAAACCAAGGGAAGGACAAGGCAAGGCACTGGAAGGCAAGGCAAGTCTAAGGCATGACAACGCAAGGTTAGGCAATAGACGGCAAGGCAAGGAAAGGGTAACGGAATGCAAGGCACGGCAAGGCAAGGCAAGGCTAAGGCAAGGCAACACAAGGATAGGCAATGCACGGCAAGGCCAGGAAAGGGTAACGGAAGGCAAGGCAAGGAAAGGCATTGCAAGGCAAGCCTAAATCACTACAATGCAAGGCACGGAAATGCACGGATGAGGCAAGGAAAGGGTAAAGGAAGGCAAGGCAAGGCAAAGCAAGGCAAGTCAAGGGTGAAGGAAGGCACGGCAAGGCACGACAAGGTAATGTAAGGCTAAGGCAAGGCAAGACAATGGTAACGGAAGGCAAGGAACGGCAAGGCAAGGAAAGGCTAAGGCAACGCAACGCAAGGCAACGCGAAGTTAAGGCAAGGCAAGGAACGGGTAACGGAATGGAAGGCAAGAAAAGGCACGGAAAGGGTAACGGAAAGCAAGGCACGGCAAGGAAAGGCAAGGCTAAGGAAAGGAAACGCAAGGCAAAGCTAAGTTCAGGCAAGGCAAGGAAAAGGTAACAGAAAGCAAGGCAATGCAAGGCAAGGCAAGGCAAGGCAAGGCTAAGCAAGGCAAGGAAAGGGGAACGGAAGGGACGGCAAGGCAAGGGAAGGACAAGGCAAGGCACGGCAAGGCAAGGAAAGGCTAAGTTAAGGCAACGCAAGGCTATGCAATGTACGGCAAGTCAAGGAAGGGTAACGGAAGGCAAGGCAAAGCAAAGCAAGAAAAGGCAAGGGGAACAGACGGCACGGCAAAGCAAGGCAAGCCAAGTAAGGCTAAGGCAAGGCAAGGAAAGGCTATGGCACGACAACGCAACGCTAGGCAATGCACCGCAAGGAAAGGAAAGGGTAACCGAAGGCAAGGCAAAGCAAGGCAAGTCAAGAGTAACGGAAGGCACGGCAAGGCAAGAGAATGTTAACGGAAGGCACGGCAAGGGAAGGGATGGAAAAGGCAAGGCACCGTAAGGAAAGGAAAGGCTAGGGCAAGGCAAGTCAAGGCTAGCCAATTCACGGGAAGGGAAGGAATGGGTAACGGAAGGCAAGGCAAGGCAAGGCTAGGGCACGGCAAAGCAAGGCTAGGCAATGCACGGCAAGGAAAGGAAAGGGAACCGGGAGGCAAGGCAAAGCAAGGCATGTCAAGGGTAACGGAAGGCACGGCAAAGCAAGAAAATGTTAACGGAAGGCACGGCAAGGGAAGGGAAGGGCAAAGCAAGGCAAGGCAAGGCAAGGCAAGGATAATGCAAGGCAAGGCAAGGCCAGGCAATCCATGGCAAGGCAAGGTAAGGGTCAGGGAAAGCATGGCAAGGCAAGGGAAGGACAAGGCAAGGCACGGCAAGGCAAGGGTAACGGAAGGCACGGCAAGGCAAGACAAGGGTAACGGAAGGCAAGGAACGGCAAGGCAAGGCAAGGCTAAGGCATGACAACGCAAGGCTAGGCAATGCACGGCAAGGCAAGGAAAGGGTATCGGAAGGCAAGGCAAGGCAAGGCTAAGGCACGACAACGCAAGGCTAGGCAATGCACGGCAAGGCAAGGAAAGGGTAACAGAAGGCACAGCAAAGCACGGAAAGCGTAAAGAAAGGCAAGGCAAGGCAAGGCAAAGCAAGGCAAGGCAAGGGTAACCGAAGGCGTGGCAAGGCAAGGGAAGAACAAGGCAAGGCACGGCAAGGCAAGGCAAGGCTTATACAACGCAACACAACGCAAGGCAACGCGAAGTTAAGGCAAGGCAAGAAAAGGGTAATGGAAGGCAAGGCACGGAAAGGCAACCAAAGGTTATCGAAGGCAAGACACGGCAATGCCAAGGCAACACATGGCTGGCCAATGCACGGCAAGGCAACGTAAGGGTAAGGGAAGGCACGGCAAGGCAAGGCAAGGCAAGGCAAGGCAAAGCAAGGCAAGGCAAGGGTAAAGGAAGGCACAGCAAGGCAAGTCAAGGGTAACGGAAGGCAAGACACGGCAAGGCAAGGCAAGGCTAAGGCAACGCAACGCAACGCAAGGGAACGCAAAGTTAAGGGATGGCAAGGCAAGTGTAACGGAAGGGAACTCACGGCAATGCAAGGCAAGGCTAAGGCAAGGCAACGCAAGGCAACGCAAAGTTAAGACAAGGCAAGGAAAGGGAAACAGAGGGCAAGGCAATGCAAGGCAAAGCAAGGCAAGGAAAGGGTAACGGAAGTCAAGGCAAGGCCAGGCAAGGCAAGGAAAGGCAAACAAAGGCAAAGGAAGGGAAGGCACGGGTAACGCAAGGCACGGCAAGGCAAACCAAGCGTAACAGAAGGCTCGGCAAGGCAAGGGAAGGACAAGGCAAGGCACGGCAACGCAAGGCAAGTCTGAGGCATGAAAACGCAAGTCCAGGCAATGCACGGCAAGGCAAGGAAAGGGTAAAGGAAGGTAAGGCTCGGCAAGTCAATGCAAAGATGAGGAAAGGCAACACAAGGCAATACAAAGTAAAGGCAAGACAACACAAGCAAGGCTAAGGCAACGGGAGGCAGCAAGGCAAGGGTAACGGACGGCACGGCAAGGCCAGACAAGGGTAACGGAAGGCTCGGCAAACCAAGGGAAGGACAAGGCAAGGCACTGCAAGGCAAGGCATGTCTAAGGCATGACAACGCAAGGTTAGGCAATAGACGGCAAGGCAAGGAAAGGGTAACGGAAGGCAAGGCACGGCAAGGCAAGGCAAGGTTAAGGCAAGGGAACACAAGGCTAGGCAATGCACGGCAAGGCCAGGAAGGGGTAACGGAATGCAAGGCACGGCAATGCCAGGAAAGGGTAACGGAAGGCAAGGCAAGGTAAGGCAAGGCAAGGCAAGGCTAAAGCACTACAATGCAAGGCTAGGCAATGCACGGATAAGGCATGGAAAGGGTAACGGAAGGGAAGGCAAGGCAAAGCAAGGCAAGTCAAGGGTAAAGGAAGGCACGGCAAGGCAAGACAAGGTAATGTAAGGCTAAGGCAAGGCATTGCCTTGCAAGGCCAGGTTAAGGGAAGGCAAGACAAGCAAGGATAAGGGAAGGAGAGACAAAGCTAATACACAACAAAGCAAGGCTAGGCAATGCACGGCAAGGCAAGGAAAGGGTAACAGAAGGTAAGGCAATGCAAGGCAAAGCAAAGCAAGGCAAGGGTAACGGAAGGCACGGCAAGGGAAGACAAGGGTAACAGAAGGCTCGGCAAGGCAAGGGAAGGACAAGGCAAGGCACGGCAAGGCAAGGAAAGGCTAGGGCAAGGCAACGCAAGGCTAGGCAATGCACGGCAAGGCAAGGATAGGGAAACGGAAGGCAAGGCACGGCAAGGCAAGGCAAGGCTAAGACAAGGCAACGCAAGGCTAGGCCATGCACGGCAAGGCAAGGATAGGGTAACGGAAGGCAAAGCACGGCAAGGCAATGCAATGCTGAGGAAAGACAAAGCAAGGCAATGCAAAGTGAAATCAACACAATACAAGCAAGGCTAAGGCAAGGGTAGGCAAGGGAAGGCAAGGGTAACGGAAGGCTCGGCAAGGCAAGGTAAGGACAAGGCAAGGCACGGCAAGTCAAGACAATGGTAACGGAGGGAAAGGCACCGCAAGGCAAGGAAAGGCTAAGGCAACGCAACGCAAGGCAACGCAAAGTTAAGGCAAGTTAAGGAACGGGTAACGGAAGGCAAGGCACGGAAATGCAAGGAAAGGGTAACGGAAGGGAAGGCACCTCAAGGCAAGGGAAGGCTAAGGCAAGGCAACGCAAGGCAAAGCAAAGTTAAGGCAAGGCAAGGAAAGGGTAACAGAAAGGAAGGCAATTCAAGGCAAAGCAAGGCAAGGAATGGGTAACGCAAGGAAAGTCAAGGCAAGGCAAAGCAAGGCAAGACAAGGCAAAGCAAGGCAAGGCAAGGGTAACGGAAGGGACGGCAAGGCAAGGGAAGGACAAGGCAAGGTACGGCAAGGCAAGGAAAGGCTAGGGCAAGGCAACTCAAGGCTAGCCAATGCACGGGAAGGCAAGGAATGGGTAACGGAAGGCAAGGCAAAGCAAGGCTAGGGCACGGCAACGCAAGGCTAGGCAATGCACGGCAAAGAAAGGAAAGGGAACCGGGAGGCAAGGCAAAGCAAGGCAAGTCAAGGGTAACGGAAGTCACGGCAAAGCAAGAAAATGTTAACGGAAGTCACGGCAAGGGAAGGGAAGGGAAAGGCAAGGCAAGGCAAGGCAAGGCTAATGCAAGGCAAGGCAAGGCCAGGCAATCCATGGCAAGGCAAAGTAAGGGTAAGGGAAAGCACGGCAAAGCAAGGGAAGGACAAGGCAAGGCACGGCAAGGCAAGGAAAGGCTAGGGCAAGGCAATGAAAGGCTAGGCAATGCACGGCAAGGCAAGGATAGGGAAACGGAAGGCAAGGCACGGCAAGGCAAGGCAAGGCTAAGACAAGGCAACGCAAGGCTATGCAATGTACGGCAAGGCAAGGATAGGGTAACGGAAGGCAAGGCACGGAAAGGCAAGGAAAGGGTAACGGAAGGCAAGGCACGGCAACCAAGGCAAGGCTAAGGCAAGGCAACGCAAGGCAAAGCAAAGTTAAGGCAAGGCAAGGAAAGGGTAACAGAAAGGAAGGCAATTCAAGGCAAAGCAAGGCAAGGAATGGGTAACGGAAGGAAAGGCAAGGCAAGGCAAAGCAAGGCAAGGCAAGGCAAAGCAAGGCAAGGCAAGGGTAAAGGAAGGGACGGCAAGGCAAGGGAAGGACAAGGCAAGGCACGGCAAGGCAAGGAAAGGCTAAGGTAAGGCAACGCAAGGCTATGTAATGCACGGCAAGGGAAGGGAAGGGTAACGGAAGGCAAGGCAAGGCAAAGCAAGAAAAGGCAAGGGGAACAGACGGCACGGCAAGGCAAGGCAAGCCAACTAAGGCTAAGGCAAGGTAAGGAAAGGCTATAGCACGACAACGCAAGGCTAGGCAATGCACCGCAAGGAAAAGTAAGGGTAACCGAAGGCAAGGCAAAGCAATGCAAGTCAAGGGTAACGGAAGGCACGGCAAGGCAAGAAAATGTTAACGGAAGGCACGGCAAGGGAAGGGAAGGAAAAGGCAAGGCACGGCAAGGCAAGGAAAGGCTAGGGCAAGGCAAATCAAGGCTAGCCAATTCACGGGAAGGCAAGGAATGGGTAACGGAAGGCAAGGCATGGCAAGGCTAGGGCACGGCAACGCAAGGCTAGGCAATGCACGGCAAGGAAAGGAAAGGGAACCGGGAGGCAAGGCAAAGCAAGGCAAGTCAAGGGTAACGGAAGGCATGGCAAAGCAAGAAAATGTTAACGGAAGGCACGGCAAGGGAAGGGAAGGGCAAGGCAAGGCAAGGCAAGGCAAGGCAAGGCAAGGCTAATGCAAGGCAAGGCAAGCCCAGGCAATCCATGGCAAGGCAAGGTAAGGGTAAGGGAAAGCACGGCAAGGCAAGGGAAGGCTAGAGGAAGGCAATGCAAGGCTAGGCAATGTACGGCAAGGCAAGGAAAGGGTAAAGGAAGTCAAGGTACGTCAAGGCAATGCAACGCTGAGGAAAGGCAAGGCAAGGCAATGCAAAGTGAAGGCAAGACATCCCAAGCAAGGCTAAAGCAAGGGGAGGCAAGGCAAGGCAAGGGTAATTGAAGGCACGGCAAGGCAAGAAAAGGGTCACCGAAGGCTCGGCAAGGCAAGGGAAGGACAAGGCAAGGCACGGCAAGGCAAGGAAAGGCTAAGGGAAGGCAACGCAATGCTAGGCAATGCACGGCAAGGCAAGGGAAGGGTTACGGTACGCAAGGCAAGGCAAGACAAGGCAAAGAAAGGCAAAGGAAGGCAAGGTAAGGGTAATGGAAGGCACGGCATGACAAGGGACGGACAAGGCAAGGCAAGGCAAGGCAAGGCAAGGCTAAGGCAAGGCAACGCAAGGCAAGGCAAGTTGAAGGACAGGCAAGACAAGCAAGGCCAAGGTAATGGGAGGAAAGGCTAAGCCACGAAATCGCAAGGCTAGGCAACGCACGGCAATCAAGGAAAGGGTAATGGAAGGCAAGGCAAGGCAAGGCAATGCAAGGCACGGGAAGTGTAACGGAAGGCACGGCAAGGCAAGGGAAGGACAAAGCAAGGCACGGCAAGGAAGGCAAGGCTAAGACAAGGCAACGCCAGGTTAGGCCATGCCCGGCAAGGCAAGGAAAGGGTAAAGGAAGGTAAGGCACGGCAAGGCAATGCAAAGAGGAGGAAAGGCAACTCAAGGCAATACAAAGTGAAGGCAAGACAACACAAGCAAAGCTAAGGCAAGGGCAGGCAGCAAGGCAAGGGTAACGGACGGCACGGCATGGCAAGACAAGGGTAATGGAAGGCTGGGCAAACCAAGGGAAGGACAAGGCAAGGCACTGGAAGGCAAGGCAAGTCTAAGGCATGACAACGCAAGGCTAGGCAATAGACGGCAAGGCAAGGAAAGGGTAACGGAAGGCAAGGCACGGCAAGGCAAGGCAAGGCTAAGGCAAGGCAACGCAAGGCTAGGCAATGCACGGCAAGGCCAGGAAAGGGTAACGGAAGGCAAGGCAAGGAAAGGCGTTGCAAGGCAAGCCTAAATCACTACAATGCAAGGCACGGAAATGCACGGATGAGGCAAGGAAAGGGTAATGGAAGGCAAGGCAAGGCAAAGCAAGGCAAGTCAAGGTTAAAGGAAGGCACGGCAAGGCACGACAAGGTAATGTAAGGCTAAGGCAAGGCAAGACAATGGTAACGGAAGGCAAGGAACGGCAAGGCAAGGAAAGGCTAAGGCAACGCAACGCAACGCAAGGCAACGCGAAGTTAAGGCAAGGCAAGGAACGGGTAACAGAAGGGAAGGCAAGGAAAGGCACGGAAAGGGTAACGGAAAGCAAGGCACGGCAAGGAAAGGCAAGGCTAAGGAAAGGAAACGCAAGGCAAAACAAAGTTCAGACAAGGCAAGGAAAAGGTAACAGAAAGCAAGGCAATGCAAGGCAAGGCAAGGCAAGGCAAGGCAAAGCAAGGCAAGGAAAGTGTAACGGAAGGGACGGCAAGGCAAGGGAAGGACAAGGCAAGGCACGGCAAGGCAAGGAAAGGCTAAGTTAAGGCAACGCAAGGCTATGCAATGTACGGCAAGTCAAGGAAGGGTAACGGAAGGCAAGGCAAAGCAAAGCAAGAAAAGGCAAGGGGATCAGACGGCACGGCAAGGCAAGGCAAGCCAACTAAGGCTAAGGCAAGGCAAGGAAAGGCTATGGCACAACAACGCAACGCTAGGCAATGCACCGCAAGGAAAGGAAAGGGTAACCGAAGGCAAGGCAAATCACTGCAAGTCAAGGGTAACGGAAGGCACGGCAAGGCAAGAAAATGTTAACGGAAGGCACGGCAAGGCAAGGAAAGGCTAGGGCAAGGCAAATCAAGGCTAGCCAATTCACGGGAAGGCAAGGAATGGGTAACGTAAGGCAAGGAATGGCAAGGCTAGGGCACGGCAACGCAAGGCTAGGCAATGCACGGCAAGGAAAGGAAAGGGAACCGGGAGGCAAGGCAAAGCAAGGCAAGTCAAGGGTAACGGAAGGCATGGCAAAGCAAGAAAATGTTAACGGAAGGCACGGCAAGGGAAGGGAAGGGCAAGGCAAGGCAAGTCAAGGCAAGGCAAGGCAAGGCTAATGCAAGGCAAGGCAAGGCCAGGCAATCCATGGCAAGGCAAGGTAAGGGTAAGGGAAAGCACGGCAAGGGAAGGGAAGGCTAGAGGAAGGCAATGCAAGGCTAGGCAATGTACGGCAAGGCAAGGAAAGGGTAAAGGAAGTCAAGGTACGTCAAGGCAATGCAACGCTGAGGAAAGGAAAGGCAAGGCAATGCAAAGTGAAGGCAAGACATCCCAAGCAAGGCTAAAGCAAGGGGAGGCAAGGCAAGGCAAGGGTAATTGAAGGCACGGCAAGGCAAGAAAAGGGTCACCGAAGGCTCGGCAAGGCAAGGGAAGGACAAGGCAAGGCACGGGAAGGCAAGGAAAGGCTAAGGGAAGGCAACGCAATGCTAGGCAATGCACGGCAAGGCAAGGGAAGGGTTACGGTACGCAAGGCAAGGCAAGGCAAGGCAAGGCAAGGCAAAGAAAGGCAAAGGAAGGCAAGGTAAGGGTAATGGAAGCACGGCATGACAAGGGACGGACAAGGCAAGGAAAGGCAAGGCAAGGCTAAGGCAAGGCAACGCAAGGCAAGGCAAGTTGAAGGACAGGCAAGACAAGCAAGGCCAAGGTAATGGGAGGAAAGGCTAAGCCACGAAATCGCAAGGCTAGGCAACGCACGGCAATCAAGGAAAGGGTAATGGAAGGCAAGGCAAGGCAAGGCAATGCAAGGCACGGGAAGTGTAACGGAAGGCACGGCAAAGCAAGGGAAGGACCAAGCAAGGCACGGCAAGGAAGGCAAGGCTAAGACAAGGCAACGCCAGGCTAGGCCATGCACGGCAAGGCAAGGAAAGGGTAAAGGAAGGTAAGGCACGGCAAGGCAATGCAAAGAGGAGGAAAGGCAACGCAAGGCAATACAAAGTGAAGGCAAGAAAACACAAGCAAAGCTGAGGGAAGGGCAGGCAGCAAGGCAAGGGTAACGGACGCCACGGCATGGCAAGACAAGGGTAACGGAAGGCTGGGCAAACCAAGGGAAGGCCAAGGCAAGGCACTGGAAGGCAAGGCAAGTCTAAGGCATGACAACGTAAGGCTAGGCAATAGACGGCAAGGCAAGGAAAGGGTAACGGAATGCAAGGTACGGCAAGGCAAGGCAAGGCTAAGGCAAGGCAACACAAGGCTAGGCAATGCACGGCAAGGCCAGGAAAGGGTAACGGAAGGCAAGGCAAGGAAAGGCATTGCAAGGCAAGCCTAAATCACTACAATGCAAGGCACGGAAATGCACGGATGAGGCAAGGAAAGGGTAAAGGAAGGCAAGGCAAGGCAAAGCAAGGCAAGTCAAGGGTGAAGGAAGGCACGGCAAGGCACGACAAGGTAATGTAAGGCTAAGGCAAGGGAAGACAATGGTAACGGAAGGCAAGGAACGGCAAGGCAAGGAAAGGCTAAGGCAACGCAACGCAAGGCAACGCGAAGTTAAGGCAAGGCAAGGAACGGGTAACGGAATGGAAGGCAAGAAAAGGCACGGAAAGGGTAACGGAAAGCAAGGCACGGCAAGGAAAGGCAAGGCTAAGGAAAGGAAACGCAAGGCAAAGCAAAGTTCAGGCAAGGCAAGGAAAAGGTAACAGAAAGCAAGGCAATGCAAGGCAAGGCAAGGCAAGGCAAGGCTAAGCAAGGCAAGGAAAGGGGAACGGAAGGGACGGCAAGGCAAGGGAAGGACAAGGCAAGGCACGGCAAGGCAAGGAAAGGCTAAGTTAAGGCAACGCAAGGCTATGCAATGTACGGCAAGTCAAGGAAGGGTAACGGAAGGCAAGGCAAAGCAAAGCAAGAAAAGGCAAGGGGAACAGACGGCACGGCAAGGCAAGGCAAGCCAAGTAAGGCTAAGGCAAGGCAAGGAAAGGCTATGGCACGACAACGCAACGCTAGGCAATGCACCGCAAGGAAAGGAAAGGGTAACCGAAGGCAAGGCAAAGCAAGGCAAGTCAAGAGTAACGGAAGGCACGGCAAGGCAAGAGAATGTTAATGGAAGGCACGGCAAGGGAAGGGATGGAAAAGGCAAGGCACTGCAAGGAAAGGAAAGGCTAGGGCAAGGCAAGTCAAGGCTAGCCAATTCACGGGAAGGCAAGGAATGGGTAACGGAAGGCAAGGCAAGGCAAGGCTAGGGCACGGCAAAGCAAGGCTAGGCAATGCACGGCAAGGAAAGGAAAGGGAACCGGGAGGCAAGGCAAAGCAAGGCATGTCAAGGGTAACGGAAGGCACGGCAAAGCAAGAAAATGTTAACGGAAGGCACGGCAAGGGAAGGGAAGGGCAAAGCAAGGCAAGGCAAGGCAAGGCAAGGATAATGCAAGGCAAGGCAAGGCAAGGAAAGGCTAAGTTAAGGCAACGCAAGGCTATGCAATGTACGGCAAGTCAAGGAAGGGTAACGGAAGGCAAGGCAAAGCAAAGCAAGAAAAGGCAAGGGGATCAGACGGCACGGCAAGGCAAGGCAAGCCAACTAAGGCTAAGGCAAGGCAAGGAAAGGCTATGGCACAACAACGCAACGCTAGGCAATGCACCGCAAGGAAAGGAAAGGGTAACCGAAGGCAAGGCAAATCACTGCAAGTCAAGGGTAACGGAAGGCACGGCAAGGCAAGAAAATGTTAACGGAAGGCACGGCAAGGCAAGGAAAGGCTAGGGCAAGGCAAATCAAGGCTAGCCAATTCACGGGAAGGCAAGGAATGGGTAACGTAAGGCAAGGAATGGCAAGGCTAGGGCACGGCAACGCAAGGCTAGGCAATGCACGGCAAGGAAAGGAAAGGGAACCGGGAGGCAAGGCAAAGCAAGGCAAGTCAAGGGTAACGGAAGGCATGGCAAAGCAAGAAAATGTTAACGGAAGGCACGGCAAGGGAAGGGAAGGGCAAGGCAAGGCAAGTCAAGGCAAGGCAAGGCAAGGCTAATGCAAGGCAAGGCAAGGCCAGGCAATCCATGGCAAGGCAAGGTAAGGGTAAGGGAAAGCACGGCAAGGGAAGGGAAGGCTAGAGGAAGGCAATGCAAGGCTAGGCAATGTACGGCAAGGCAAGGAAAGGGTAAAGGAAGTCAAGGTACGTCAAGGCAATGCAACGCTGAGGAAAGGAAAGGCAAGGCAATGCAAAGTGAAGGCAAGACATCCCAAGCAAGGCTAAAGCAAGGGGAGGCAAGGCAAGGCAAGGGTAATTGAAGGCACGGCAAGGCAAGAAAAGGGTCACCGAAGGCTCGGCAAGGCAAGGGAAGGACAAGGCAAGGCACGGGAAGGCAAGGAAAGGCTAAGGGAAGGCAACGCAATGCTAGGCAATGCACGGCAAGGCAAGGGAAGGGTTACGGTACGCAAGGCAAGGCAAGGCAAGGCAAGGCAAGGCAAAGAAAGGCAAAGGAAGGCAAGGTAAGGGTAATGGAAGCACGGCATGACAAGGGACGGACAAGGCAAGGAAAGGCAAGGCAAGGCTAAGGCAAGGCAACGCAAGGCAAGGCAAGTTGAAGGACAGGCAAGACAAGCAAGGCCAAGGTAATGGGAGGAAAGGCTAAGCCACGAAATCGCAAGGCTAGGCAACGCACGGCAATCAAGGAAAGGGTAATGGAAGGCAAGGCAAGGCAAGGCAATGCAAGGCACGGGAAGTGTAACGGAAGGCACGGCAAAGCAAGGGAAGGACCAAGCAAGGCACGGCAAGGAAGGCAAGGCTAAGACAAGGCAACGCCAGGCTAGGCCATGCACGGCAAGGCAAGGAAAGGGTAAAGGAAGGTAAGGCACGGCAAGGCAATGCAAAGAGGAGGAAAGGCAACGCAAGGCAATACAAAGTGAAGGCAAGAAAACACAAGCAAAGCTGAGGGAAGGGCAGGCAGCAAGGCAAGGGTAACGGACGCCACGGCATGGCAAGACAAGGGTAACGGAAGGCTGGGCAAACCAAGGGAAGGCCAAGGCAAGGCACTGGAAGGCAAGGCAAGTCTAAGGCATGACAACGTAAGGCTAGGCAATAGACGGCAAGGCAAGGAAAGGGTAACGGAATGCAAGGCACGGCAAGGCAAGGCAAGGCTAAGGCAAGGCAACACAAGGCTAGGCAATGCACGGCAAGGCCAGGAAAGGGTAACGGAAGGCAAGGCAAGGAAAGGCATTGCAAGGCAAGCCTAAATCACTACAATGCAAGGCACGGAAATGCACGGATGAGGCAAGGAAAGGGTAAAGGAAGGCAAGGCAAGGCAAAGCAAGGCAAGTCAAGGGTGAAGGAAGGCACGGCAAGGCACGACAAGGTAATGTAAGGCTAAGGCAAGGCAAGACAATGGTAACGGAAGGCAAGGAACGGCAAGGCAAGGAAAGTCTAAGGCAACGCAACGCAAGGCAACGCGAAGTTAAGGCAAGGCAAGGAACGGGTAACGGAATGGAAGGCAAGAAAAGGCACGGAAAGGGTAACGGAAAGCAAGGCACGGCAAGGAAAGGCAAGGCTAAGGAAAGGAAACGCAAGGCAAAGCAAAGTTCAGGCAAGGCAAGGAAAAGGTAACAGAAAGCAAGGCAATGCAAGGCAAGGCAAGGCAAGGCAAGGCTAAGCAAGGCAAGGAAAGGGGAACGGAAGGGACGGCAAGGCAAGGGAAGGACAAGGCAAGGCACGGCAAGGCAAGGAAAGGCTAAGTTAAGGCAACGCAAGGCTATGCAATGTACGGCAAGTCAAGGAAGGGTAACGGAAGGCAAGGCAAAGCAAAGCAAGAAAAGGCAAGGGGAACAGACGGCACGGCAAGGCAAGGCAAGCCAAGTAAGGCTAAGGCAAGGCAAGGAAAGGCTATGGCACGACAACGCAACGCTAGGCAATGCACCGCAAGGAAAGGAAAGGGTAACCGAAGGCAAGGCAAAGCAAGGCAAGTCAAGAGTAACGGAAGGCACGGCAAGGCAAGAGAATGTTAATGGAAGGCACGGCAAGGGAAGGGATGGAAAAGGCAAGGCACCGCAAGGAAAGGAAAGGCTAGGGCAAGGCAAGTCAAGGCTAGCCAATTCACGGGAAGGCAAGGAATGGGTAACGGAAGGCAAGGCAAGGCAAGGCTAGGGCACGGCAAAGCAAGGCTAGGCAATGCACGGCAAGGAAAGGAAAGGGAACCGGGAGGCAAGGCAAAGCAAGGCAAGTCAAGGGTAACGGAAGGCACGGCAAAGCAAGAAAATGTTAACGGAAGGCACGGCAAGGGAAGGGAAGGGCAAAGCAAGGCAAGGCAAGGCAAGGCAAGGATAATGCAAGGCAAGGCAAGGCCAGGCAATCCATGGCAAGGCAAGGTAAGGGTCAGGGAAAGCACGGCAAGGCAAGGGAAGGACAAGGCAAGGCACGGCAAGGCAAGGGTAACGGAAGGCACGGCAAGGCAAGACAAGGGTAACGGAAGGCAAGGAACGGCAAGGCAAGGCAAGGCTAAGGCACGACAACGCAAGGCTAGGCAGTGCAAGGCAAGGCAAGGAAAGGGTATCGGAAGGCAAGGCAAGGCAAGGCTAAGGCACGACAACGCAAGGCTAGGCAATGCACGGCAAGGCAAGGAAAGGGTAACAGAAGGCACAGCAAAGCACGGAAAGCGTAAAGAAAGGCAAGGCAAGGCAAGGCAAAGCAAGGCAAGGCAAGGGTAACCGAAGGCGTGGCAAGGCAAGGGAAGAACAAGGCAAGGCACGGCAAGGCAAGGCAAGGCTTATACAACGCAACACAACGCAAGGCAACGCGAAGTTAAGGCAAGGCAAGAAAAGGGTAATGGAAGGCAAGGCACGGAAAGGCAACCAAAGGGTATCGAAGGCAAGACACGGCAATGCCAAGGCAACACATGGCTGGCCAATGCACGGCAAGGCAACGTAAGGGTAAGGGAAGGCACGGCAAGGCAAGGCAAGGCAAGGCAAAGCAAGGCAAGGCAAGGGTAAAGGAAGGCACAGCAAGGCCAGACAATAGTAACGGAAGGCAAGACACGGCAAGGCAAGGCTAAGGCAACGCAACGCAACGCAAGGGAACGCAAAGTTAAGGGATGGCAAGGCAAGGGTAACGGAAGGGAACTCACGGCAATGCAAGGCAAGGCTAAGGCAAGGCAACGCAAGGCAACGCAAAGTTAAGACAAGGCAAGGAAAGGGAAACAGAAGGCAAGGCAATGCAAGGCAAAGCAAGGCAAGGAAAGGGTAACGGAAGGCAACACAAGGCTAGGCAATGCACGGCAAGGCAAGCAAAGGCAATGGAAGGGAAGGTACGGGTAACGCAAGGCACGGCAAGGCAAACCAAGGGTAACAGAAGGCTCGGCAAGGCAAGGGAAGGACAAGGCAAGGCACGGCAAGGCAAGGCAAGTCTGAGGCATGAAAACGCAAGGCCAGGCAATGCACGGCAAGGCAAGGAAAGGGTAAAGGAAGGTAAGGCAAGGCAAGGCAATGCAAAGATGAGGAAAGGCAACACAAGGCAATACAAAGTAAAGGCAAGACAACACAAGCAAGGCTAAGGCAACGGGAGGCAGCAAGGCAAGGCTAACGGACGGCACGGCAAGGCCAGACAAGGGTAACGGAAGGCTCGGCAAACCAAGGGAAGGACAAGGCAAGGCACTGCAAGGCAAGGCAAGTCTAAGGCATGACAACGCAAGGTTAGGCAATAGACGGCAAGGCAAGGAAAGGGTAACGGAAGGGAAGGCACGGCAAGGCAAGGCAAGGTTAAGGCAAGGCAACACAAGGCTAGGCAATGCATGGCAAGGCCAGGAAGGGGTAACGGAATGCAAGGCACGGCAAGGCCACGAAAGGGTAACGGAAGGCAAGGCAAGGTAAGGCAAGGCAAGGCAAGGCTAAAGCACTACAATGCAAGGCTAGGCAATGCACGGATAAGGCATGGAAAGGGTAACGGAAGGCAAGGCAAGGCAAAGCAAGGCAAGTCAAGGGTAAAGGAAGGCACGGCAAGGCAAGACAAGGTAATGTAAGGCTAAGGCAAGGCATTGCCTTGCAAGGCCAGGTTAAGGGAAGGCAAGACAAGCAAGGATAAGGGAAGGAGAGACAAAGCTAATACACAACAAAGCAAGGCTAGGCAATGCACGGCAAGGCAAGGAAAGGGTAACAGAAGGGAAGGCAATGCAAGGCAAAGCAAAGCAAGGCAAGGGTAACGGAAGGCACGGCAAGGGAAGACAAGGGTAACAGAAGGCTCGGCAAGGCAAGGGAAGGACAAGGCAAGGCACGGCAAGGCAAGGAAAGGCTAGGGCAAGGCAACGCAAGGCTAGGCAATGCACGGCAAGGCAAGGATAGGGAAACGGAAGGCAAGGCACGGCAAGGCAATGCAATGCTGAGGAAAGACAAAGCACGGCAATGCAAAGTGAAATCAACACAACACAAGCAAGGCTAAGGCAAGGGGAGGCAAGGGAAGGCAAGGGTAACGGAAGGGACGGCAAGGCAAGGGAAGGACAAGGCAAGGCACGGCAAGACAAGGCAAGGCTAGGGCACGGCAACGCAAGGCTAGGCAATGCACGGCAAGGAAAGGAAAGGGAACCGGGAGGCAAGGCAAAATAAAGGCAAGTCAAGGGTAACGGAAGGCACGGCAAAGCAAGGGAGGACAAGGCAAGGCATGGCAAGGAAGGCAAGGCTAAGACAAGGCAACGCAAGGCCAGGCAATGCACGGCAAGGCAAGGAAAGGGTAAAGGAAGGTAAGGCTCGGCAAGGCAATGCAAAGAGGAGGAAAGGCAACACAAGGCAATACAAAGTGAAGGCAAGACAACACAAGCAAGGCTAAGGCAACGGGAGGCAGCAAGGCAAGTGTAACGGACGGCACGGCAAGGCAAGACAACGGTAACGGAAGGCTCGGCAAACCAAGGGAAGGACAAGGCAAGGCACTGCAAGGCAAGGCAAGGTAAAGGCAACGCAACACAAGGCTAGGCAATGCACGGCAAGGCAAGGAAGGGGTAACGGAATGCAAGGCACGGCAAGGCCAGGAAAGGGTAACGGAAGGCAAGGCAAGGTTAGGCAAGGCAAGGCAAGGCTAAAGCACTACAATGCAAGGCTAGGTAATGCACGGATAAGGCATGGAAAGGGAAACGAAAGGCAAGGCAAGGCAAAGCAAGGCAAGTCAAGGGTAAAGGAAGGCACGGCAAGGCAAGACAAGGTAATGTAAGGCTAAGGCAAGGCATTGCCTTGCAAGGCCAGGTTAAGGGAAGGCAAGACAAGCAAGGTTAAGGGAAGGAGAGACAAAGCTAATACACAACAAAGGAAGGCTAGGCAATGCACGGCAAGGCAAGGAAAGGGTAACAGAAGGTAAGGCAATGCAAGGCAAAGCAAAGCAAGGCAAGGGTAACGGAAGGCACGGCAAGGGAAGACAAGGGTAACAGAAGGCTCGGCAAGGCAAGGGAAGGACAAGGCAAGGCACGGCGAGGCAAGGAAAGGCTAGGGCAAGGCTACGCAAGGCTAGGCAATGCACGGCAAGGCAAGGATAGGGAAAAGGAAGGCAAGGCAGGGCAAGGCAAGGCAAGGCTAAGACAAGGCAACGCAAGGCTAGGCCATGCACGGAAAGGCAAGGATAGGGTAACGGAAGGCAAAGCACGGCAAGGCAATGCAATGCTGAGGAAAGACAAAGCAAGGCAATGCAAAGTGAAATCAACACAATACAAGCAAGGCTAAGGCAAGGGGAGGCAAGGGAAGGCAAGGGTAACGGAAGGCTCGGCAAGGCAAGGTAAGGACAAGGCAAGGCACGGCAAGGCAAGACAATGTTAACGGAGGGAAAGGCACCGCAAGGCAAGGAAAGGCTAAGGCAACGCAACGCAAGGCAACGCAAAGTTAAGGCAAGGTAAGGAACGGGTAACGGAAGGCAAGGCACGGAAAGGCAAGGAAAGGGTAACGGAAGGGAAGGCACGGCAACCAAGGCAAGGCTAAGGCAAGGCAACGCAAGGCAACGCAAAGTTAAGGCAAGGCAAGGAAAGGGTAACAGAAAGGAAGGCAATTCAAGGCAAAGCAAGGCAAGGAATGGGTAACGGAAGGAAAGTCAAGGCAAGGCAAAGCAAGGCAAGACAAGGCAAAGCAAGGCAAGGCAAGGGTAACGGAAGTGACGGCAAGGCAAGGGAAGGACAAGGCAAGGTACGGCAAGGCAAGGAAAGGCTAGGGCAAGGCAACTCAAGGCTAGCCAATGCACGGGAAGGCAAGGAATGGGTAACGGAAGGCAAGGCAAAGCAAGGCTAAGGCACGGCAACGCAAGGCTAGGCAATGCACGGCAAAGAAAGGAAAGGGAACCGGGAGGCAAGGCAAAGCAAGGCAAGTCAAGGGTAACGGAAGTCACGGCAAACCAAGAAAATGTTAACGGAAGTCACGGCAAGGGAAGGGAAGGGAAAGGCAAGGCAAGGCAAGGCAAGGCAAGGCTAATGCAAGGCAAGGCAAGGCCAGGCAATCCATGGCAAGGCAAAGTAAGGGTAAGGGAAAGCACGGCAAAGCAAGGGAAGGACAAGGCAAGGCACGGCAAGGCAAGGAAAGGCTAGGGCAAGGCAATGCAAGGCTAGGCAATGCACGGCAAGGCAAGGATAGGGAAACGGAAGGCAAGGCACGGCAAGGCAAGGCAAGGCTAAGACAAGGCAACGCAAGGCTATGCAATGTACGGCAAGGCAAGGATAGGGTAACGGAAGGCAAGGCACGGAAAGGCAAGGAAAGGGTAACGGAAGGCAAGGCACGGCAACCAAGGCAAGGCTAAGGCAAGGCAACGCAAGGCAAAGCAAAGTTAAGGCAAGGCAAGGAAAGGGTAACAGAAAGGAAGGTAATTCAAAGCAATGCAAGGCAAGGAATGGGTAACGGAAGGAAAGGCAAGGCAAGGCAAAGCAAGGAAAGGCAAGGCAAAGCAAGGCAAGGCAAGGGTAAAGGAAGGGACGGCAAGGCAAGGGAAGGACAAGGCAAGGCACGGCAAGGCAAGGAAAGGCTAAGGTAAGGCAACGCAAGGCTATGTAATGCACGGCAAGGCAAGGGAAGGGTAACGGAAGGCAAGGCAAGGCAAAGCAAGAAAAGGCAAGGGGAACAGACGGCACGGCAAGGCAAGGCAAGCCAAGTAAGGCTAAGGCAAGGCAAGGAAAGGCTATGGCACGACAACGCAAGGCTAGGCAATGCACCGCAAGGAAAGGAAAGGGTAACCGAAGGCAAGGCAAAGCAAGGCAAGTCAAGAGTAACGGAAGGCACGGCAAGGCAAGAGAATGTTAACGGAAGGCACGGCAAGGGAAGGGAAGGAAAAGGCAAGGCACGGCAAGGCAAGGAAAGGCTAGGGAAAGGCAAATCAAGGCTAGCCAATTCACGGGAAGGCAAGGAATGGGTAACGGAAGGCAAGGCATGGCAAGGCTAGGGCACGGCAACGCAAGGCTAGGCAATGCACGGCAAGGAAAGGAAAGGGAACCGGGAGGCAAGGCAAAGCAAGGCAAGTCAAGGGTAACGGAAGGCATGGCAAAGCAAGAAAATGTTAACGGAAGGCACGGCAAGGGAAGGGAAGGGCAAGGCAAGGCAAGGCAAAGCAAGGCAAGGCAAGGCAAGGCAAGGCTAATGCAAGGCAAGGCAAGCCCAGGCAATCCATGGCAAGGCAAGGTAAGGGTAAGGGAAAGCACGGCAAGGCAAGGGAAGGCTAGAGGAAGGCAATGCAAGGCTAGGCAATGTACGGCAAGGCAAGGAAAGGGTAAAGGAAGTCAAGGTACGTCAAGGCAATGCAACGCTGAGGAAAGGCAAGGCAAGGCAATGCAAAGTGAAGGCAAGACATCCCAAGCAAGGCTAAAGCAAGGGGAGGCAAAGCAAGGCAAGGGTAATTGAAGGCACGGCAAGGCAAGAAAAGGGTCACCGAAGGCTCGGCAAGGCAAGGGAAGGACAAGGCAAGGCACGGCAAGGCAAGGAAAGGCTAAGGGAAGGCAACGCAATGCTAGGCAATGCACGGCAAGGCAAGGGAAGGGTTACGGTATGCAAGGCAAGGCAAGGCAAGGCAAGGCAAAGAAAGGCAAAGGAAGGCAAGGTAAGGGTAATGGAAGGCACGGCATGACAAGGGACGGACAAGGCAAGGCAAGGCAAGGCAAGGCAAGGCTAAGGCAAGGCAACGCAAGGCAAGGCAAGTTGAAGGACAGGCAAGACAAGCAAGGCCAAGGTAATGGGAGGAAAGGCTAAGCCACGAAATCGCAAGGCTAGGCAACGCACGGCAATCAAGGAAAGGGTAATGGAAGGCAAGGCAAGGCAAGGCAATGCAAGGCACGGGAAGTGTAACGGAAGGCACGGCAAGGCAAGGGAAGGACAAAGCAAGGCACGGCAAGGAAGGCAAGGCTAAGACAAGGCAACGCCAGGTTAGGCCATGCAGGGCAAGGCAAGGAAAGGGTAAAGGAAGGTAAGGCACGGCAAGGCAAGGCAAGACAAGGCTAAAGCACTACAATGCAAGGCTAGGCAATGCACGGATAAGGCATGGAAAGGGTAACGGAAGGCAAGGCAAGGCAAAGCAAGGCAAGTCAAGGGTAAAGGAAGGCACGGCAAGGCAAGACAACGTAATGTAAGGCTAAGGCAAGGCATTGCCTTGCAAGGCCAGGTTAAGGGAAGGCAAGACAAGCAAGGTTAAGGGAAGGAGAGACAAAGCTAATACACAACAAATCAAGGCTAGGCAATGCACGGCAAGGCAAGGAAAGGGTAACAGAAGGTAAGGCAATGCAAGGCAAAGCAAAGCAAGGCAAGGGTAACGGAAGGCACGGCAAGGGAAGACAAGGGTAACAGAAGGCACGGCAAGGCAAGGGAAGGACAAGGCAAGGCACGGCAAGGCAAGGAAAGGCTAGGGCAAGGCAACGCAAGGCTAGGCAATGCACGGCAAGGCAAGGATAGGGAAACGGAAGGCAAGGCACGGCAAGGCAAGGCAAGGCTAAGACAAGGCAACGCAAGGCTAGGCCATGCACGGCAAGGCAAGGATAGGGTAACGGAAGGCAAAGCACGGCAAGGCAATGCAATGCTGAGGAAAGACAAAGCACGGCAATGCAAAGTGAAATCAACACAATACAAGCAAGGCTAAGGCAAGGGGAGGCAAGGGAAGGCAAGGGTAACGGAAGGCTCGGCAAGGCAAGGTAAGGACAAGGCAAGGCACGGCAAGGCAAGACAATGGTAACGGAGGGAAAGGCACCGCAAGGCAAGGAAAGGCTAAGGCAACGCAACGCAAGGCAACGCAAAGTTAAGGCAAGGTAAGGAACGGGTAACGGAAGGCAAGGCACGGAAATGCAAGGAAAGGGTAACGGAAGGGAAGGCACGGCAACCAAGGCAAGGATAAGGCAAGGCAACGCAAGGCAATGCAAAGTTAAGGCAAGGCAAGGAAAGGGTAACAGAAAGGAAAGCAATTCGAGGCAAAGCAAGGCAAGGAATGCGTAATGGAAGGAAAGTCAAGGCAAGGCAAAGCAAGGCAAGGCAAGGCAAAGCAAGGCAAGGCAAGGGTAACGGAAGGGACGGCAAGGCAAGGGAAGGACAAGGCAAGGCACGGCAAGGCAAGGAAAGGCTAAGGTAAGGTAACGCAAGGCTAGGCAATGCACGGCAAGGCAAGGATAGGGAAACGGAAGGCAAGGCACGGCAAGGCAAGGCAAGGCTAAGACAAGGCAACGCAAGGCTAGGCCATGCACGGCAAGGCAAGGATAGGGTAACGGAAGGCAAAGCACGGCAAGGCAATGCAATGCTGAGGAAAGACAAAGCAAGGCAATGCAAAGTGAAATCAACACAATACAAGCAAGGCTAAGGCAAGGGGAGGCAAGGGAAGGCAAGGGTAACGGAAGGCTCGGCAAGGCAAGGTAAGGACAAGGCAAGGCACGGCAAGGCAAGACAATGGTAACGGAGGGAAAGGCACCGCAAGGCAAGGAAAGGCTAAGGCAACGCAACGCAAGGCAACGCAAAGTTAAGGCAAGGTAAAGAACGGGTAACGGAAGGCAAGGCACGGAAAGGCAAGGAAAGGGTAACGGAAGGGAAGGCACGGCAACCAAGGCAAGGCTAAGGCAAGGCAACGCAAGGCAACGCAAAGTTAAGGCAAGGCAAGGAAAGGGTAACAGAAAGGAAGGCAATTCAAGGCAAAGCAAGGCAAGGAATGGGTAACGGAAGGAAAGTCAAGGCAAGGCAAAGCAAGGCAAGGTAAGGCAAAGCAAGGCAAGGCAAGTGTAACGGAAGGGACGGCAAGGCAAGGGAAGGACAAGGCAAGGCACGGCAAGGCAAGGAAAGGCTAGGGCAAGGCAACTCAAGGCTAGCCAATGCACGGGAAGGCAAGGAATGGGTAACGGAAGGCAAGGCAAGGCAAGGCTAGGGCACGGCAACGCAAGGCTAGGCAATGCACGGCAAAGAAAGGAAAGGGAACCGGGAGGCAAGGCAAAGCAAGGCAAGTCAAGGGTAACGGAAGTCACGGCAAAGCAAGAAAATTTTAATGGAAGTCACGGCAAGGGAAGGGAAGGGAAAGGCAAGGCAAGGCAAGGCAAGGCAAGGCTAATGCAAGGCAAGGCAAGGCCAGGCAATGCATGGCAAGGCAAAGTAATGGTAAGGGAAAGCACCGCAAAGCAAGGGAAGGACAACGCAAGGCACGGCAAGGCAAGGAAAGGCTAGGGCAAGGCAATGCAAGGCTAGGCAATGCACGTCAAGGCAAGGATAGGGAAACGGAAGGCAAGGCACGGCAAGGCAAGGCAAGGCTAAGACAAGGCAACGCAAGGCTATGCAATGTACGGCAAGGCAAGGATAGGGTAACGGAAGGCAAAGCACGGCAAGACAATGCAATGCTGAGGAAAGTCAAAGCAAGGCAATGCAATGTGAAATCAACACAACACAAGCAAGGCTAAGGCAAGGGGAGGCAAGGGAAGGCAAGGGTAACGGAAGGCACGGCAAGGCAAGACAAGGGTAACAGAAGGCTCGGCAAGGCAAGGCAAGGCAAGGACAAGGCAAGGCACGGCAAGGCAAGGCAAGGCTAAGGCAACGCAACGCAAAGCAAGGCAATGCGAAGTTAAGGCAAGGAAAGGAAAGGGTAACAGAAGGCAAGGCAATGCAAAGCAAAGCAAGGCAAGGAAAGGGCAATGGAAGTCAAGGCAAGGCAAGGCAAAGCAAGGCAACGCAAGGCAAAGCAAGACAAGGCAAGGCAAGACAAGGGTAACGGAAGGCACGGCAAGGGAAGGAAAGGCTAAGGTAAGGCAACGCAAGGCTGGGCAATGCACAGCAAGGCAAGGGAAGAGTATCGGAACGCAAGGCAAGGCAAAGCAAGAAAAGGCAAGGGTAACAGAGGGCACGGCAAGGCAAGGCAAGCCAAGTAAGGCTAAGGCAAGGAAAGGAAAGGCTGTGGCACGACAACGCAACGCTAGGCAATGCACCGCAAGGAAAGGAAAGGGTAACCGAAGGCAAGGCAAAGCAAGGCAAGTCAAGGGTAACGGAAGGCACGACAAGGCAAGAAAATGTTAACGGAGGCACGGCAAGGGAAGGGAAGGACAAGGTAAGGTACGGCAAGGCAAGGAAAGGCTAGGGCAAGGCAACTCAAGGCTAGCCAATGCACGGGAAGGCAAGGAATGGGTAAAGGAAGGCAAGACAAGGCAAGGCTCGGGCACGGCAACGCAAGGCTAGGCAATGCACGGCAAGGAAAGGAAAGGGAACCGGGAGGCAAGGCAAAGCAAGGCAATTCAATGGTAACGGAAGGCACAGCAAAGCAAGGGAGGACAAGGCAAGCCATGGCAAGGAAGGCAAGGCTAAGACAAGGCAACTAAAGCTAGGCACTGCACGGCAAGGCAAAGAAATGGTAAAGGAAGGTAAGGCACGGCAAGGCAATGCAAAGATTAGGAAAGGCAACACAAGGCAATACAAAGTGAAGGCAAGACAACACAAGCAAGGCTAAGGCAACGGGAGGCAGCAAGGCAAGGGTAACGGACGGCACGGCAAGGCAAGACAAGGGTAACGGAAGGCTCGGCAAACCAAGGGAAGGACATAGCAAGGCACTGCATGGCAAGGGAAGTCTAAGGCATGACAACGCAAGGTTAGGCAATAGACGGCAAGGCAAGGAAGGGGTAACGGAATGCAAGGCACGGCAAGGCCAGGAAAGGGTAACGGAAGGCAAGGCAAGGTAAGGCAAGGCAAGGCAAGGCTAAAGCACTACAATGCAAGGCTAGGCAATGCACGGATAAGGCATGGAAAGGGTAACGGAAGGCAAGGCACGGAAAGGCAAGGAAAGGGTAACGGAAGGCAAGGCACGGCAACCAAGGCAAGGCTAAGGCAAGGCAAAGCAAGGCAAAGCAAAGTTAAGGCAAGGCAAGGAAAGCGTAACAGAAAGGAAGGCAATTCAAGGCAAAGCAAGGCAAGGAATGGGTAACGGAAGGAAAGGCAAGGCAAGGCAAAGCAAGGAAAGGCAAGGCAAAGCAAGGCAAGGCAAGGGTAAAGGAAGGGACGGCAAGGCAAGGGAAGGACAAGGCAAGGCACGGCAAGGCAAGGAAAGGCTAAGGTAAGGCAACGCAAGGCTATGTAATGCACGGCAAGGGAAGGGAAGGGTAACGGAAGGCAAGGCAAGGCAAAGCAAGAAAAGGCAAGGGGAACAGACGGCACGGCAAGGCAAGGCAAGCCAACTAAGGCTAAGGCAAGGTAAGGAAAGGCTATGGCACGACAACGCAAGGCTAGGCAATGCACAGCAAGGAAAAGTAAGGGTAACCGAAGGCAAGGCAAAGCAATGCAAGTCAAGGGTAACGGAAGGCAAGGCAAGGCAAGAAAATGTTAACGGAAGGCACGGCAAGGGAAGGGAAGGAAAAGGCAAGGCACGGCAATGCAAGGAAAGGCTAGGGCAAGGCAAATCAAGGCTAGCCAATTCACGGGAAGGCAAGGAATGGGTAACGGAAGGCAAGGCATGGCAAGGTTAGGGCACGGCAACGCAAGGCTAGGCAATGCACGGCAAGGAAAGGAAAGGGAACCGGGAGGCAAGGCAAAGCAAGGCAAGTCAAGGGTAACGGAAGGCATGGCAAAGCAAGAAAATGTTAACGGAAGGCACGGCAAGGGAAGGGAAGGGCAAGGCAAGGCAAGGCAAGGCAAGGCAAGGCAAGGCTAATGCAAGGCAAGGCAAGCCCAGGCAATCCATGGCAAGGCAAGGTAAGGGTAAGGGAAAGCACGGCAAGGCAAGGGAAGGCTAGAGGAAGGCAATGCAAGGCTAGGCAATGTACGGCAAGGCAAGGAAAGGGTAAAGGAAGTCAAGGTACGTCAAGGCAATGCAACGCTGAGGAAAGGCAAGGCAAGGCAATGCAAAGTGAAGGCAAGACATCCCAAGCAAGGCTAAAGCAAGGGGAGGCAAGGCAAGGCAAGGGTAATGGAAGGCACGGCAAGGCAAGAAAAGGGTCACCGAAGGCTCGGCAAGGCAAGGGAAGGACAAGGCAAGGCACGGCAAGGCAAGGAAAGGCTAAGGGAAGGCAACGCAATGCTAGGCAATGCACGGCAAGGCAAGGGAAGGGTTACGGTACGCAAGGCAAGGCAAGGCAAAGAAAGGGAAAGGAAGGCAAGGTAAGGGTAATGGAAGGCACGGCATGACAAGGGACGGACAAGGCAAGGCAAGGCAAGGCAAGGCAAGGCTAAGGCAAGGCAACGCAAGGCAAGGCAAGTTGAAGGACAGGCAAGACAAGCAAGGCCAAGGTAATGGGAGGAAAGGCTAAGCCACGAAATCGCAAGGCTAGGCAACGCACGGCAATCAAGGAAAGGGTAATGGAAGGCAAGGCAAGGCAAGGCAATGCAAGGCACGGGAAGTGTAACGGAAGGCACGGCAAGGCAAGGGAAGGACAAAGCAAGGCACGGCAAGGAAGGCAAGGCTAAGACAAGGCAACGCCAGGCTAGGCCATGCACGGCAAGGCAAGGAAAGGGTAAAGGAAGGTAAGGCACGGCAAGGCAATGCAAAGAGGAGGAAAGGCAACGCAAGGCAATACAAAGTGAAGGCAAGACAACACAAGCAAAGCTAAGGCAAGGGCAGGCAGCAAGGCAAGGGTAACGGACGGCACGGCATGGCAAGACAAGGGTAACGGAAGGCTGGGCAAACCAAGGGAAGGACAAGGCAAGGCACTGGAAGGCAAGGCAAGTCTAAGGCATGACAACGCAAGGCTAGGCAATAGACGGCAAGGCAAGGAAAGCGTAACGGAAGGCAAGGCACGGCAAGGCAAGGCAAGGCTAAGGCAAGGCAACACAAGGCTAGGCAATGCACGGCAAGGCCAGGAAAGGGTAACGGAAGGCAAGGCAAGGAAAGGCATTGCAAGGCAAGCCTAAATCACTACAATGCAAGGCACGGAAATGCACGGATGAGGCAAGGAAAGGGTAATGGAAGGCAAGGCAAGGCAAAGCAAGGCAAGTCAAGGGTGAAGGAAGGCACGGCAAGGAACGACAAGGTAATGTAAGGCTAAGGCAAGGCAAGACAATGGTAACGGAAGGCAAGGAACGGCAAGGCAAGGAAAGGCAAAGGCAACGCAACGCAACGCAAGGCAACGCAAAGTTAAGGCAAGGCAAGGAACGGGTAACGGTAGGGAAGGCAAGGAAAGGCACGGAAAGGGTAACGGAAAGCAAGGCACGGCAAGGAAAGGCAAGCCTAAGGCAAGGCAACACAAGGCAAAGCAAAGTTAAGGCAAGGCAAGGAAAGGGTAACAGAAAGGAAGGCAATTCAAGGCAAGGCAAGGCAAGGCAAAGCAAGGCAAGGAAAGGGTAACGGAAGGGACGGCAAGGCAAGGGAAGGACAAGGCAAGGCACGGCAAGGCAAGGAAAGGCTAAGTTAAGGCAACGCAAGGCTATGCAATGTACGGCAAGTCAAGGAAGGGTAACGGAAGGCAAGGCAAAGCAAAGCAAGAAAAGGCAAGGGGAACAGACGGCACGGCAAGGCAAGGCAAGCCAAGTAAGGCTAAGGCAACGCAAGGAAAGGCTATGGCACAACAACGCAACGCTAGGCAATGCACCGCAAGGAAAGGAAAGGGTAACCGAAGGCAAGGCAAAGCAAGGCAAGTCAAGGGTAACGGAAGGCACGGCAAGGCAACCAAGGCAAGGCTAAGGCAAGGCAAAGCAAGGCAAAGCAAAGTTAAATCAAGGCAAGGAAAGGGTAACAGAAAGGAAGGCAATTCAAGGCAAAGCAAGGCAAGGAATGGGTAACGGAAGGAAAGGCAAGGCAAGGCAAAGCAAGGCAAGGCAAGGCAAAGCAAGGCAAGGCAAGGGTAACGGAAGGGACGGCAAGGCAAGGGAAGGACAAGGCAAGGCACGGCAAGGCAAGGAAAGGCTAAGGTAAGGCAACGCAAGGCTATGCAATGCACGGCAAGGCAAGGGAAGGGTAACGGAAGGCAAGGCAAGGCAAAGCAAGAAAAGGCAAGGGGAACAGACGGCACGGCAAGGCAAGGCAACCCAAGTAAGGCTAAGGCAAGGCAAGGAAAGGCTATGGCACGACAACGCAAGGCTAGGCAATGCACCGCAAGGAAAAGTAAGGGTAACCGAAGGCAAGGCAAAGCAATGCAAGTCAAGGGTAACGGAAGGCACGGCAAGGCAAGAAAATGTTAACGGAAGGCACGGCAAGGGAAGGGAAGGAAAAGGCAAGGCACGGCAAGGCAAGGAAAGGCTAGGGCAAGGCAAATCAAGGCTAGCCAATTCACGGGAAGGCAAGGAATGGGTAACGGAAGGCAAGGCATGGCAAGGCTAGGGCACGGCAACACAAGGCTAGGCAATGCACGGCAAGGAAAGGAAAGGGAACCGGGAGGCAAGGCAAAGCAAGGCAAGTCAAGGGTAACGGAAGGCATGGCAAAGCAAGAAAATGTTAACGGAAGGCACGGCAAGGGAAGGGAAGGGCAAGGCAAGGCAAGGCAAGGCAAGGCAAGGCTAATGCAAGGCAAGGCAAGCCCAGGCAATCCATGGCAAGGCAAGGTAAGGGTAAGGGAAAGCACGGCAAGGCAAGGGAAGGCTAGAGGAAGGCATTGCAAGGCTAGGCAATGTACGGCAAGGCAAGGAAAGGTTAAGAAAGTCAAGGTACGTCAAGGCAATGCAAGGCTGAGGAAAGGCAAGGCAAGGCAATGCAAAGTGAAGGCAAGACATCCCAAGCAAGGCTAAAGCAAGGGGAGGCAAGGCAAGGCAAGGGTAATGGAAGGCACGGCAAGGCAAGAAAAGGGTCACCGAAGGCTCGGCAAGGCAAGGGAAGGACAAGGCAAGGCACGGCAAGGCAAGGAAAGGCTAAGGGAAGGCAACGCAATGCTAGGCAATGCACGGCAAGGCAAGGGAAGGGTTACGGTACGCAAGGCAAGGCAAGGCAAAGAAAGGGAAAGGAAGGCAAGGTAAGGGTAATGGAAGGCACGGCATGACAAGGGACGGACAAGGCAAGGCAAGGCAAGGCAAGGCAAGGCTAAGGCAAGGCAAGTTGAAGGACAGGCAAGACAAGCAAGGCCAAGGTAATGGGAGGAAAGGCTAAGCCACGAAATCGCAAGGCTAGGCAACGCACGGCAATCAAGGAAAGGGTAATGGAAGGCAAGGCAAGGCAAGGCAATGCAAGGCACGGGAAGTGTAACGGAAGGCACGGCAAGGCAAGGGAAGGACAAAGCAAGGCACGGCAAGGAAGGCAAGGCTAAGACAAGGCAACGCCAGGCTAGGCAATGCACGGCAAGGCAAGGAAAGGGTAAAGGAAGGTAAGGCACGGCAAGGCAATGCAAAGAGGAGGAAAGGCAACGCAAGGCAATACAAAGTGAAGGCAAGACAACACAAGCAAAGCTAAGGCAAGGGCAGGCAGCAAGGCAAGGGTAACGGACGGCACGGCATGGCAAGACAAGGGTAACGGAAGGCTCGGCAAACCAAGGGAAGGACAAGGCAAGGCACTGGAAGGCAAGGCAAGTCTAAGGCATGACAACGCAAGGCTAGGCAATAGACGGCAAGGCAAGGAAAGGGTAACGGAAGGTAAGGAACGGTAAAGCAAGGCAAGGCTAAGGCAAGGCAACACAAGGCTAGGCAAAGCACGGCAAGGCAAGGAAAGGGTAACGGAAGGCAAGGCAAGGAAAGGCATTGCAAGGCAAGCCTAAATCACTACAATGCAAGGCACGGAAATGCACGGATGAGGCAAGGAAAGGGTAATGGAAGGCAAGGCAAGGCAAAGCAAGGCAAGTCAAGGGTGAAGGAAGGCACGGCAAGGAACGACAAGGTAATGTAAGGCTAAGGCAAGGCAAGACAATGGTAACGGAAGGCAAGGAACGGCAAGGCAAGGAAAGGCAAAGGCAACGCACGCAACGCAAGGCAACGCGAAGTTAAGGCAAGGCAAGGAACGGGTAACGGAAGGGAAGGCAAGGAAAGGCACGGAAAGGGTAACGGAAAGCAAGGCACGGCAAGGAAAGGCAAGGCTAAGGAAAGGAAACGCAAGGCAAAGCAAAGTTCAGGCAAGGCAAGGAAAAGGTAACAGAAAGCAAGGCAATGCAATGCAAGGCAAGGCAAGGCAAAGCAAGGCAAGGAAAGGGTAACGGAAGGGACGGCAAGGCAAGGGAAGGACAAGGCAAGGCACGGCAAGGCAAGGAAAGGCTAAGTTAAGGCAACGCAAGGCTATGCAATGTACGGCAAGTCAAGGAAGGGTAACGGAAGGCAAGGCAAAGCAAAGCAAGAAAAGGCAAGGGGAACAGACGGCACGGCAAGGCAAGGCAAGCCAAGTAAGGCTAAGGCAACGCAAGGAAAGGCTATGGCACAACAACGCAACGCTAGGCAATGCACCGCAAGGAAAGGAAAGGGTAACCGAAGGCAAGGCCAAGCAAGGCAAGTCAAGAGTAACGGAAGGCACGGCAAGGCAAGAGAATGTTAACGGAAGGCACGGCAAGGGAAGGGATATAAAAGGCAAGGCACCGCAAGGAAAGGAAAGGCTAGGGCAAGGCAAGTCAAGGCTAGCCAATTCACGGGAAGGCAAGGAATGGGTAACGGAAGGCAAGGCAAGGCAATGCCAGGGCACGGCAAAGCAAGGCTAGGCAATGCACGGCAAGGAAAGGAAAGGGAACCGGGAGGCAAGGCAAAGCAAGGCATGTCAAGGGTAACAGAAGGCACGGCAAAGCAAGAAAATGTTAACGGAAGGCACAGCAAGGGAAGGGAAGGGCAAAGCAAGGCAAGGCAAGGCAAGGCAAGGATAATGCAAGGCAAGGCAAGGCCAGGCAATCCATGGCAAGGCAAGGTAAGGGTCAGGGAAAGCACGGCAAGGCAAGGGAAGGACAAGGCAAGGCACGGCAAGGCAAGGGTAACGGAAGTCACGGCAAGGCAAGACAAGGGTAACGGAAGGCAAGGAACGGCAAGGCAAGGCAAGGCTAAGGCACGACAACACAAGGCTAGGCAATGCACGGCAAGGCAAGGAAAGGGTATCGGAAGGCAAGGCAAGGCAAGGCTAAGGCACGACAACTCAAGGCTAGGCAATGCACGGCAAGGAAAGGAAAGGGTAACAGAAGGCACAGCAAAGCACGGAAAGCGTAAAGAAAGGCAAGGCAAGGCAAGGCAAAGCAAGGCAAGGCAAGGGTAACTGAAGGCGTGGCAAGGCAAGGGAAGAACAAGGCAAGGCACGGCAAGGCAAGGCAAGGCTTATACAACGCAACACAACGCAAGGCAACGCGAAGTTAAGGCAAGGCAAGAAAAGGTTATTGGAAGGCAAGGCACGGAAAGGCAACCAAAGGGTATCGAAGGCAAGACACGGCAATGCCAAGGCAACACATGGCTGGCCAATGCACGGCAAGGCAACGTAAGGGTAAGGGAAGGCACGGCAAGGCAAGGCAAGGCAAGGCAAAGCAAGGCAAGGCAAGGGTAAAGGAAGGCACAGCAAGGCCAGACAATGGTAACGGAAGTCAAGACACGGCAAGGCAAGGCAAGGCTAAGGCAACGCAACGCAAAGCAAGGGAACGCAAAGTTAAGGGATGGCAAGGCAAGGGTAACGGAAGGGAACTCACGGCAATGCAAGGCAAGGCTAAGGCAAGGCAACGCAAGGCAACGCAATGTTAAGACAAGGCAAGGAAAGGGAAACAGAAGGCAAGGCAATGCAAGGCAAAGCAAGGGAAGGAAAGGTTAATGGAAGGCAAGGCAAGGAAAGGCAAAGCAAGGAAAGGCAAACAAAGGCAAAGGAAGGGAAGGCACGGGTAACGCAAGGCACGGCAAGGCAAACCAAGGGTAACAGAAGGCTCGGCAAGGCAAGGGAAGGACAAGGCAAAGCACGGCAAGGCAAGGCAAGTCTGAGGCATGAAAACGCAAGGTTAGGCAATGCACGGCAAGGCAAGGAAAGGGTAACGGAAGGGAAGGCAAGGCAAGGGAAACCAAGGCAATGCAAGGGTAAAGGAAGGCACGGCAAGGCAAGACGAGGGTAACGGAAGGCACGGCAAGGCAAGGGAAGGACACGGCAAGGCAAGGCATGGCAAGGAAAGGCGAGGGCAAGGCAACTCAAGGCTAGCCAATGCACGGGAAGGCAAGGAATGGGTAACGGAAGGCAAGACAAGGCAAGGCTAGGGCACGGCCACGCAAGGCTAGGCAATGCACGGCAAGGAGAGGAAAGGGAACCGGGAGGCAAGGCAAAGCAAGGCAAGTCAAGGGTAACGGAAGGCACGGCAAAGCAAGGGAGGACAAGGCAAGGCATGGCAAGGAAGGCAAGGCTTAGACAAGGCAACGCAAGGCTAGGCAATGCACGGCAAGGCAAGGAAAGGGTAACGGAAGGTAAGGCACGGCAAGGCAATGCAAAGATGAGGAAAGGCAACACAAGGCAATACAAAGTGAAGGCAAGACAACACAAGCAAAGGCTAAGGCAACGGGAGGCAGCAAGGCAAGGGTAACGGACGGCACGGCAAGGAAAGACAAGGGTAACGGAAGGCTCGGCAAACCAAAGGAAGGACAAGGCAAGGCACTGCAAGGCAAGGCAAGTCTAAGGCATGACAACGCAAGGTCAGGCAATAGACGGCAAGGCAAGGAAATGGTAACGGAAGGCAAGGCACTGCAAGGCAAGGCAAGGTAAAGGCAAGGCAACACAAGGCTAGGCAATGCACGGCAAGGCCAGGAAGGGGTAACGGAATGCAAGGCACGGCAAGGCCAGGAAAGGGTAACGGAAGGCAAGGCAAGATAAGGCAAGGCAAGGCAAGGCTAAAGCACTACAATGCAAGGCTAGGCAATGCACGGATAAGGCATGGAAATGGTAACGGAAGGCAAGGCAAGGCACAGCAAGGCAAGTCAAGGGTAAAAGAAGGCACGGCAAGGCAAGACAAGGTAATATAAGGCTAAGGCAAGGCATTGCATTGCAAGGCCTGGTTAAGGGAAGGCAAAACAAGCAAGGTTAAGGGAAGGAGAGACAAAGCTAATATTCAACAAAGCAAGGCTAGGCAATGCACGGCAAGGCAAGGAAAGGGTAACAGAAGGTAAGGCAATGCAAGGCAAAGCAAAGCAAGGCAACGGTAACGGAAGGCACGGCAAGGCAAGTCAAGGGTAAAGGAAGGCACGGCAAGGCAAGGGAAGGACAAGGCAAGGCACGGCAAGGCAAGGAAGTCTAAGGCATGAAAACTCAAGGTTAGGCAATGCACGGCAAGGCAAGGAAAGTGTAACGGAAGGCAAGGCAAGGCAAGGCAAAGCAAGGCAAGGCAAGGGTAAAGGAAGGCACGGCAAGGCAAGACGAGGGTAACGGAAGGCACGGCAAGGCAAGGGAAGGACATGGCAAGGCAAGGCAAGGTAAGGCAAGGCTAAGGCAAGGCAATGCCATGCAAGGCCAGGTTAAGGGAAGGCAAGACAAGCAAGGCTAAGGCAAGGGGAGTCAAGGCTAAGGCACGACAATGCAAGGCTAGGTAATGCACGGCAAGGCAAGGAAAGGGTAACGGAAGGGAAGGCAACGCCAGAAAAGGAATGGGTAACGGAAGGCATGGCAAGGAAAGGGAAGGACAAGGCAAGGCACGGCAAGGCAAGGCAAGGCTAAGGCAACGCAACGCAACGCAACGCAAGGCAATGCGAAGTTAAGGCAATGAAAGGAAAGGCTAACAGAAGGCAAGGCAATTCAAGGCAAAGCAAGGCAAGGCAAGGGTAACGGAAGGCACGGTAAGGCAAGAAAATGTTAACGGAAGGCACGGCAAGGGAAGGGAAGGAAAAGGCAAGGCACGGCAAGGCACGGAAAGGCTAGGGCAAGGCAACGCAAGGCTAGGAAATGCACGGCAAGGCAAGGATAGGGAAACGGAAGGCATTGCACGGCAAGGCAAGGCAAGTCTAAGGCAACGCAATGCAACGCAAGGCAACGCAAAGTTAATGCAAGGCAAGGCAAGGGTAACGGAAGGGAACCCACGGCAATGCAAGGCAAGGCTAAGGCAAGGCAACGCAAGGCAACGCAAAGTTAAGACAAGGCAAGGAAAGGGAAACAGAAGGCAAGGCAATGCAAGGCAAAGCAAGGCAAGGAAAGGGTAACGGAAGTCAAGGCAAGGCCAGGCAAGGCAAGGCAAGGCAAAGAAAGGCAAAGGAAGGCAAGGTAAGGGTAATGGAAGGCACGGCATGACAAGGGAAGGACAAGGCAAGGCAAGGCAAGGCTAAGGCAAGGCAACGCAAGGCAAGGCAAGTTGAAGGACAGGCAAGACAAGCAAGGCCAAGGTAAGGGGAGGAAAGGCTAAGCCACGAAATCCCAAGGCTAGGCAACGCACGGCAATCAAGGAAAGGGTAATGGAAGGCAAGGCAAGGCAAAGCAATTCAAGGCACGGGAAGTGTAACGGAAGGCACGGCAAGGCAAGGGAAGGGCAAGGCAAGGCACGGCAAGGAAGGCAAGGCTAAGACAAAGCAACGCCAGGCTAGGCAATGCACGGCAAGGCAAGGAAAGGGTAAAGGAAGGTAATCACGGCAAGGCAATGCAAAGAGGAGGAAAGGCAACCCAAGGCAATACAAAGTGAAGGCAAGACAACACAATCAAAGCTAAGGCAAGGGGAGGCAGCAAGGCAAGGGTAACGGACGGCACGGCATGGCAAGACAAGGGTAACGGAAGGCTGGGCAAACCAAGGGAAGGACAAGGCAAGGCACTGGAAGGCAAGCCAAGTCTAAGGCATGACAACGAAAGGCTAGGCAATAGACGGCAAGGCAAGGAAAGGGTAACGGAAGGCAAGGCACGGCAAGGCAAGGCAAGGCTAAGGCAAGGCAACACAAGGCTAGGCAATGCACGGCAAGGCCAGGAAAGGGTAACGGAAGGCAAGGCAAGGAAAGGCATTGCAAGGCAAGCCTAAATCACTACAATGCAAGGCACGGAAATGCACGGATGAGGCAAGGAAAGGGTAATGGAAGGCAAGGCAAGGCAAAGCAAGGCAAGTCAAGGTTAAAGGAAGGCACGGCAAGGCACGACAAGGTAATGTAAGGCTAAGGCAAGGCAAGACAATGGTAACGGAAGGCAAGGAACGGCAAGGCAAGGAAAGGCTAAGGCAACGCAACGCAACGCAAGGCAACGCGAAGTTAAGGCAAGGCAAGGAACGGGTAATGGAAGGGAAGGCAAGGAAAGGCACGGAAAGGGTAACGGAAAGCAAGGCACGGCAAGGAAAGGCAAGGCTAAGGAAAGGAAACGCAAGGCAAAGCAAAGTTCAGGCAAGGCAAGGAAAAGGTAACAGAAAGCAAGGCAATGCAAGGCAAGGCAAGGCAAGGCAAGGCAAAGCAAGGCAAGGAAAGGGTAACGGAAGGGACGGCAAGGCAAGGGAAGGACAAGGCAAGGCACGGCATGGCAAGGAAAGGCTAAGTTAAGGCAACGCAAGGCTATGCAATGTACGGCAAGTCAAGGAAGGGTAACGGAAGGCAAGGCAAAGCAAAGCAAGAAAAGGCAAGGGGAACAGACGGTACGGCAAGGCAAGGCAAGCCAAGTAAGGCTAAGGCAAGGCAAGGAAAGTCTATGGCACGACAACGCAACCCTAGGCAATGCACCGCAAGGAAAGGAAATGGTAACCGAAGGCAAGGCAAAGCAAGGCAAGTCAAGAGTAACGGAAGGCACGGCAAGGCAAGAGAATGTTAACGGAAGGCACGGCAAGGGAAGGGAAGGAAAAGGCAAGGCACGGCAAGGAAAGGAAAGGCTAGGGCAAGGCAAGTCAAGGCTAGCCAATTAACGGGAAGGCAAGGAATGGGTAACGGAAGGCAAGGCAAGGCAAGGCTAGGGCACGGCAAAGCAAGGCTAGGCAATGCACGGCAAGGAATGGAAAGGGAACCGGGAGGCAAGGCAAAGCAAGGCAAGTCAAGGGTAATGGAAGGCACGGCAAAGCAAGAAAATGTTAACGGAAGGCACGGCAAGGGAATGGAAGGGCAAGGCAAGGCAAGGCAAGGCTAATGCAAGGCAAGGCAAGGCCAGGCAATCCATGGCAAGGCAAGGTAAGGGTCAGGGAAAGCACGGCAAGGCAAGGGAAGGACAAGGCAAGGCACGGCAAGGCAAGACAAGGGTAACGGAAGGCAAGGAACGGCAAGGCAAGGCAAGGCAAGGCAAGGCAAGGGTAAAGGATGGCAAGGCAAGGCCAGACAATGGTAACGGAAGGCAAGACACGGCAAGGCCAGGCAAGGCTAAGGCAACGCAATGCAACGCAAGGCAACGCAAAGTTAAGGCAAGGCAAGGCAAGGGTAACGGAAGGGAACCCACGGCAATGCAAGGCAAGGCTAAGGCAAGGCAACGCAAGGCAACGCAAAGTTAAGACAAGGCAAGGAAAGGGAAACTGAAGGCAAGGCAATGCAAGGCAAAGTAAGGCAAGGAAACGGTAACGGAAGTCAAGGCAAGGCCAGGCAAGGCAAGGAAAGGCAAAGAAAGGCAAAGGAAGGGAAGGCACGGGTAACGCAAGGCACGGCAAGGCAAAACAAGGGTAACAGAAGCCTCGGCAAGGCAAGGGAAGGACAAGGCAAGGAATGGCAAGGCAAGGCAAGTCTAAGGCATGAAAACGCAAGGTTAGGCAATGCACGGCAAGGCAACGCAAGGGTAACGGAAGGGATGACAAGGCAAGGGAAAGCAAGGCAATGCAAGGGTAAAGGAAGGCACGGCAAGGCAAGACGAGGGTAACGGAAGGCACGGCAAGGCAAGGGAAGGACAGGGCAAGGCACGGCATGGCAAGGAAAGGCGAGGGCAAGGCAACTCAAGGCTAGCCAATGCACGGGAAGGCAAGGAATGGGTGACGGAAGGCAAGACAAGGCAAGGCTAGGGCACGGCAACGCAAGGCTAGGCAATGCACGGCAAGGAAAGGAAAGGGAACCGGGAGGCAAGGCAAAGCAAGGCAAGTCAAGGGTAACGGAAGGCACGGCAAAGCAAGGGAGGACAGGGCAAGGCATGGCAAGGAAGGCAAGGCTAAGACAAGGCATCGCAAGGCTAGGCAATGCACGGCAAGGCAAGGAAAGGGTAAAGGAAGGTAAGGCTCGGCAAGGCAATGCAAAGATGAGGAAAGGCAACACAAGGCAATACAAAGTGAAGGCAAGACAACACAAGCAAGGCTAAGGCAACCGGAGGCAGCAAGGCAAGGGTAACGGACGGCACGGCAAGGCAAGACAAGGGTAACGGAAGGCTCGGCAAACCAAGGGAAGGACAAGGCAAGGCACTGCAAGGCAAGGCAAGTCTAAGGCAGGACAACGCAAGGTTAGGCAATAGACGGCAAGGCAAGGAAAGGGTAACGGAAGGCAAGGCACGGCAAGGCAAGGCAAGGTTAAGGCAAGGCAACACAAGGCTAGGCAATGCACGGCAAGGCAAGGAAGGGGTAACGGAATGCAAGGCACGGCAAGGCCAGGAAAGGGTAACGGAAGGCAAGGCAAGGTAAGGCAAGGCAAGGCAAGGCTAAAGCACTACAATGCAAGGCTAGGCAATGCACGGATAAGGCATGGAAAGGGTAACGGAAGGCAAGGCAAGGCAAAGCAAGGCAAGTCAAGGGTAAAGGAAGGCACGGCAAGGGAAGGGAAGGACAAGACAAGGCACGGCAAGGCAAGGCAAGGCTAATGCCAAGCAAGGGAAGGCCAGGCAATGCATGGCAAGGCAAGGTAAGGTTTAAGGGAAAGCACGGCACGGCAAGGGAAGGACAAGGCAAGGCACGGCAAGGCAAGGGTAACGGAAGGCACGGCAAGGCAAGACAAGGGTAACGGAAGGCACGGCAAGGCAAGACAAGGCAAGCGTAACAGAAGGCTCGGCAAGGCAAGTTAAGGACAAGGGAAGGCACGGCAAGGCATGACAATGGTAAAGGAAGGCAAGGCACGGCAAGGCAAGGAAAGGCTCAGGCAACGCAAGGCAACGCGAAGTTAAGGCAAAGCAAGGAACGGATAACGGAAGGCAAGGAACGGAAAGGCAGGGAACGGCAAGGCAAGGCTAAGGCAAGGTAACGCAAGGCAAAGCAAAGTTAAGGCAAGGGAAGGCAAGGCAAGGCAAGGCTAAGGCAAGGTAACGCAAGGCAAAGCAAAGTTAAGGCAAGGATAGGGAAGGGTACCAGAAAGCAAGGGAAAGCAAGACAAGGAAAGGCCAACAGAAGGCAGGGCAAGGCAAGACAAATCAAGGCAAGGCAAGGGTAATGGAAGGCACGGCATGACAAGGGAAGGACAAGGCAAGGCAAGGCTCGGCAAGGCAAGGCAAGCCTAAGGCAAAGCAACGCAAGGCAAGGCAAGGTTAAGGCCAGGCAAGTCAAGCAAGGCTATGTTAAGTGGAGGCAAGGCTAAGCCACGAAAACGCAATGCTAGGCCATGCACGGCAAGGCAAGGAAAGGGTAACGGAAGGGAAGGCGAGGCAAGGCAAAGCAAGGCAAGGGAAGTGTAACGGAAGGCACGGCAAGGCAAAGGAAACACAATGGAAGGCACGGCAAGGCAAGGCAAGGATAAGTCAAGGCAACTCAAGGCAAGGCAAGGAAAGGGTAACGGAAGGCATGGTAAGGCAAGAAAAGGGTAACGGAAGGCCAGGCACGGCAAGGCAAGGCAAGGGTAACAGAAGGCTCGGCAAGGCAAGGTAAGGACAAGGGAAGGCACGGCAAGGCAAAACAGTGGTAAAGGAAGGCAAGGGACGGCAAGGCAATGAAAGGCTAAGGCAACGCAACGCAACGCAAGGCAACGCGAAGTTAAGGCAAGTCAAGGAACGGGTAACGGAAGGGATGGCACGGAAAGGCACGGAAAGGGGAATGGAAGGCAAGGCACGGCAAGTCAAGGCAAGGCTAAGGCAAGGCAACGCAAGGCAAAGCAAAGTTAAGGCAAGGCAAGGAAAAAGAACAGAAAGCAAGGCAATGACAGGCAAAGCAAGGCAATTCAAGGCAAAGCAAGGCAAATCAAGGCAAGGCAAGGGTAACGGAAGGGACGGCAAGGTAAGGGAAGGAAAAGGCAAGGCACGGCAAGGCAAGGAAAGGGTAAGGTAAGGCAACGCAAGGCTCGGCAATGCACGGCAAGGAAAGGAAAGGGTAACGGGAGGCAAGGCAAAGCAAGGCAAATCAAGGGTAACTGAAGGCACGGCAAAGCAAGTAAATGTTAAAGGAAGGCACGGCAAGGGAAGGGAAGGACAATGCAAAGCACGGGAAGTGAAGGCAAGGCTCATGCAAGGCAAGGCAAGGCCAGGCAATGCATGGCAAGGCAAGGTAAGGGTAAGGGAAAGCACGGCAAGGCAAGGGAAGGGCAAGGCAAGGCACGGCAAGGCAAGGGTAACGGAAGGCATGGCAAGGCAAGACAAGGGTAACGGAAGGCAAGGCACGCCAAGGCAAGGCAAGGGTAACAGAAGGCTCGGCAAGGCAAGGTAAGGACAAGGCAAGGCACGGCAAGGCAAGACAATGGTAAGGGAATGCAAGGCACGGCAAGGCAAGGAAAGGCTAAGGCAAGGCAACGCAAGGGAAAGCAAAGTTAAGGCAAGGCAAGGAAAGGCTAACAGAAAGCAAGGCAATGCAAGGTAAAGCAAGACAAGGAAAGGGTAACGGAAGGAAAGGCAAGGCAAGGCAAAGCAAGGCAAGGCAAGGGAAATCAAGGCAAAGCAAAGCACCGGAAGTGTAACGGAAGGAACGGCAAGGCTAGAGAAGGACAAGGCAAGGCACGGCAAGGAAGGCAAGGGTAAGACAAGGCAACGCAAGTCTAAGCAATGCACGGCAAGGCAAGGAAAGGGTAAAGGAAGGTAAGGCCCGCTAAGGCAATGCAAAGCTGAGGAAAGGCAACGCAAGGCAATGCAAAGTGAAGGCAAGACAACCAAAGCAAAGCTAAGGCAAGGGGAGTCAAGGCAAGGCAAGGGTAACGAACGGCAAGGCAAGGCAAGACAAGGGTAACGGAAGGCTCGGCAAACCAAGGGAAGGACAAGGCAAGGCAAGGCAAGTTAAGTCAAGGCCAATGCCAGGCAATGCCATGCAAGGCCAGGTTAAGGGAAGGCAAGACAAGCAAGGCTAAGGCAAGATGAGTCAAGGCTGAGGAACGACAACGCAAGGCTAGGCAATGCACGGCAAGGCAAGGAAAGGGTAACGGAAGCGATGGAAAAGCAAGACAAGGAAAGGGTAACGGAAGGCATAGCAAGGCATGGGAAGGACAAGGCAAGGCACGGCAAGGCAAGGCAAGGCTAAGGCAACGCAACGCAACGCAAGGCAATGCGAAGTGAAGGCAAGGAAAGGACAGGGTAACAGAAGGCAAGGCAATGCAAGGCAAAGCAAGGCAAGGTAAGGGTAATGGAAGGCAAGGCAAGGGAAAGCAAGTCAAGGCAAGGCAAAGCAAGGAAAAGCAAGGCAAGGCAAGGGTAACGGAAGGGACGGCAAGGCAAGGGAAGGAGAAGTTAAGGAAAGGCAAGGAAAGGCTAAGGCAAGGCAATGCAAGGCTAGGCAATGCACGGCAAGGCAAGTCAAGGGTAACGGAAGGCACGGCATGGCAAGAAAATTTTAACGAAAGGCACGGCAAGGGAAGGGCAGGAGAAGGCAAGGCACGGCAAGGCAAGGCAAGGCTAATGCAAGGCAAAGCAAGGCCAGGCAATGCATGGCAACGCAAGGTAATGGTAAGGGAAAGCACGGCAAGGCAAGGGAAGGACAAGGCATGGTACGGCAAGGGAAGGGTAACGGAAGGCACGGCAAGGCAAGACAAGGGTAACAGAACGCAATGCACGACAACACAAGTCTACGCAATGCACGGCAGGCAAGGAAAGGGTAACGGAAGGCAAGGCATGGGAAGGCAAGGCAAGGCTAAGGCAAGGCAACGGAAGGCAAGGCATGTTGAAAGCCAGGCAAGCCAAGCAAGGCTAAGGTAAGGGGAGGCAAGGCTAAGCCAAGAAAACGCAAGGCTAGGCAATGCACAGCAAGCAAGGAAAGGGTAAAGGAAGGCAAGGCAAGCCAAGGTAAAGCAAGGCACGGGAAGTGTAACGGAAGGCACGGCAAGGCAAGGGAAGGACAAGGCAAGGCACGGCAAGGAAGGCAAGGCTAAGACAAGGCAATGCCAGGCTAGGCAATGCACGGCAAGGCAAGGAAAGGGAAAAGGAAGGTAAGGCACGGCAAGGCAATGCAAAGATGAGGAAAGGCAACGCAAGGCAATACAAAGTGAAGGCAAGACAACTCAAGCAAAGCTAAGCCAAGGGGAGGCAGTAAGTCAAGGGTAACGGACGGCACGGCAACGCAAGACAAGGGTAACGGAAGGCTCGGCAAAGCAAGGGAAGGACAAGGCAAGGCACTGGAAGGCAAGGCAAGTCTAAGGCATGACAAGGCAAGGCTAGGCAATAGACGGCAAGGCAAGGAAAGGGTAACGGAAGGAAAGGCACGGCAAGGCAAGGCAAGGTTAAGGCAAGGCAACACAAGGCTAGGCAATGCACGGCAAGGCAAGGAAGGGGTAACGGAATGCAAGGCACGGCAAGGCAAGACAAGGGTAACGGAAGGCTCGGCAAACCAAGGGAAGGACAAGGCAAGGCACTGCATGGCAAGGGAAGTCTAAGGCATGACAACGCAAGGTTAGGCAATAGACGGCAAGGCAAGGAAGGGGTAACGGAATGCAAGGCACGGCAAGGCCAGGAAAGGGTAACGGAAGGCAAGGACAAGGTAAGGCAAGGCAAGGCAAGGCTAAAGCACTACAATGCAAGGCTAGGCAATGCACGGATAAGGCATGGAAAGGGTAACGGAAGGCAAGGCACGGAAAGGCAAGGAAAGGGTAATGGAAGGCAAGGCACGGCAACCAAGGCAAGGCTAAGGCAAGGCAAAGCAAGGCAAAGCAAAGTTAAGGCAAGGCAAGGAAAGGGTAACAGAAAGGAAGGCAATTCAAGGCAAAGCAAGGCAAGGAATGGGTAACGGAAGGAAAGGCAAGGCAAGGCAAAGCAAGGAAAGGGAAGGCAAAGCAAGGCAAGGCAAGGGTAAAGGAAGGGACGGCAAGGCAAGGGAAGGACAAGGCAAGGCACGGCAAGGCAAGGAAAGGCTAAGGTAAGGCAACGCAAGGCTATGTAATGCACGGCAAGGGAAGGGAAGGGTAACGGAAGGAAAGGCAAGGCAAAGCATGAAAAGGCAAGGGGAACAGACGGCACGGCAAGGCAAGGCAAGCCAACTAAGGCTAAGGCAAGGTAAGGAAAGGCTATGGCACGACAACGCAAGGCTAGGCAATGTACCGCAAGGAAAAGTAAGGGTAACCGAAGGCAAGGCAAAGCAATGCAAGTCAAGGGTAACGGAAGGCACGGCAAGGCAAGAAAATGTTAACGGAAGGCACGGCAAGGGAAGGGAAGGAAAAGGCAAGGCACGGCAAGGCAAGGAAAGGCTAGGGCAAGGCAAATCAAGGCTAGCCAATTCACGGGAAGGCAAGGAATGGGTAACGGAAGGCAAGGCATGGCAAGGCTAGGGCACGGCAACGCAAGGCTAGGCAATGCACGTCAAGGAAAGGAAAGGGAACCGGGAGGCAAGGCAAAGCAAGGCAAGTCAAGGGTAACGGAAGGCATGGCAAAGCAAGAAAATGTTAACGGAAGGCACGGCAAGGGAAGGGAAGGGCAAGGCAAGGCAAGGCAAGGCAAGGCAAGGCAAGGCTAATGCAAGGCAAGGCAAGCCCAGGCAATCCATGGCAAGGCAAGGTAAGGGTAAGGGAAAGCACGGCAAGGCAAGGGAAGGCTAGAGGAAGGCAATGCAAGGCTAGGCAATGTACGGCAAGGCAAGGAAAGGGTAAAGGAAGTCAAGGTACGTCAAGGCAATGCAACGCTGAGGAAAGGCAAGGCAAGGCAATGCAAAGTGAAGGCAAGACATCCCAAGCAAGGCTAAAGCAAGGGGAGGCAAGGCAAGGCAAGGGTAATGGAAGGCACGGCAAGGCAAGAAAAGGGTCACCGAAGGCTCGGCAAGGCAAGGGAAGGACAAGGCAAGGCACGGCAAGGCAAGGAAAGGCTAAGGGAAGGCAACGCAATGCTAGGCAATGCACGGCAAGGCAAGGGAAGGGTTACGGTACGCAAGGCAAGGCAAGGCAAAGAAAGGGAAAGGAAGGCAAGGTAAGGGTAATGGAAGGCACGGCATGACAAGGGACGGACAAGGCAAGGCAAGGCAAGGCAAGGCAAGGCTAAGGCAAGGCAACGCAAGGCAAGGCAAGTTGAAGGACAGGCAAGACAAGCAAGGCCAAGGTAATGGGAGGAAAGGCTAAGCCACGAAATCGCAAGGCTAGGCAACGCACGGCAATCAAGGAAAGGGTAATGGAAGGCAAGGCAAGGCAAGGCAATGCAAGGCACGGGAAGTGTAACGGAAGGCACGGCAAGGCAAGGGAAGGACAAAGCAAGGCACGGCAAGGAAGGCAAGGCTAAGACAAGGCAACGCCAGGTTAGGCCATGCACGGCAAGGCAAGGAAAGGGTAAAGGAAGGTAAGGCACGGCAAGGCAATGCAAAGAGGAGGAAAGGCAACGCAAGGCAATACAAAGTGAAGGCAAGACAACACAAGCAAAGCTAAGGCAAGGGCAGGCAGCAAGGCAAGGGTAACGGACGGCACGGCATGGCAAGACAAGGGTAACGGAAGGCTGGGCAAACCAAGGGAAGGATAAGGCAAGGCACTGGAAGGCAAGGCAAGTCTAAGGCATGACAACGCAAGGCTAGGCAATAGACGACAAGGCAAGGAAAGCGTAACGGAAGGCAAGGCACGGCAAGGCAAGGCAAGGCTAAGGCAAGGCAACGCAAGGCTAGGCAATGCACGGCAAGGCCAGGAAAGGGTAACGGAAGGCAAGGCAAGGAAAGGCGTTGCAAGGCAAGCCTAAATCACTACAATGCAAGGCACGGAAATGCACGGATGAGGCAAGGAAAGGGTAATGGAAGGCAAGGCAAGGCAAAGCAAGGCAAGTCAAGGTTAAAGGAAGGCACGGCAAGGCACGACAAGGTAATGTAAGGCTAAGGAAAGGCAAGACAATGGTAACGGAAGGCAAGGAACGGCAAGGCAAGGAAAGGCTAAGGCAACGCAACGCAACGCAAGGCAACGCGAAGTTAAGGCAAGGCAAGGAACGGGTAACGGAAGGGAAGGCAAGGAAAGGCACGGAATGGGTAACGGAAAGCAAGGCACGGCAAGGAAAGGCAAGGCTAAGGAAAGGAAACGCAAGGCAAAGCAAAGTTCAGGCAAGGCAAGGAAAAGGTAACAGAAAGCAAGGCAATGCAAGGCAAGGCAAGGCAAGGCAAGGCAAAGCAAGGCAAGGAAAGGGTAACGGAAGGGACGGCAAGGCAAGGGAAGGACAAGGCAAGGCACGGCAAGGCAAGGAAAGGCTAAGTTAAGGCAACGCAAGGCTATGCAATGTACGGCAAGTCAAGGAAGGGTAACGGAAGGCAAGGCAAAGCAAAGCAAGAAAAGGCAAGGGGAACAGACGGCACGGCAAGGCAAGGCAAGCCAAGTAAGGCTAAGGCAAGGCAAGGAAAGGCTATGGCACAACAACGCAACGCTAGGCAATGCACCGCAAGGAAAGGAAAGGGTAACCGAAGGCAAGGCAAAGCAAGGCAAGTCAAGAGTAACGGAAGGCACGGCAAGGCAAGAGAATGTTAACGGAAGGCACGGCAAGGGAAGGGATGGAAAAGGCAAGGCACCGCAAGGAAAGGAAAGGCTAGGGCAAGGCAAGTCAAGGCTAGCCAATTCACGGGAAGGCAAGGAATGGGTAACGGAAGGCAAGGCAAGGCAAGGCCAGGGCACGGCAAAGCAAGGCTAGGCAATGCACGGCAAGGAAAGGAAAGGGAACCGGGAGGCAAGGCAAAGCAAGGCATGTCAAGGGTAACGGAAGGCACGGCAAAGCAAGAAAATGTTAACGGAAGGCACAGCAAGGGAAGGGAAGGGCAAAGCAAGGCAAGGCAAGGCAAGGCAAGGATAATGCAAGGCAAGGCAAGGCCAGGCAATCAATGGCAAGGCAAGGTAAGGGTCAGGGAAAGCACGGCAAGGCAAGGGAAGGACAAGGCAAGGCACGGCAAGGCAAGGGTAACGGAAGTCACGGCAAGGCAAGACAAGAGTAACGGAAGGGAAGGAACGGCAAGGCAAGGCAAGGCTAAGGCACGACAACACAAGGCTAGGCAATGCACGGCAAGGCAAGGAAAGGGTATCGGAAGGCAAGGCAAGGCAAGGCTAAGGCACGACAACTCAAGGCTAGGCAATGCACGGCAAGGCAAGGAAAGGGTAACAGAAGGCACAGCAAAGCACGGAAAGCGTAAAGAAAGGCAAGGCAAGGCAAGGCAAAGCAAGGCAAGGCAAGGGTAACTGAAGGCGTGGCAAGGCATGGGAAGAACAAGGCAAGGCACGGCAAGGCAAGGCAAGGCTTATACAACGCAACACAACGCAAGGCAACGCGAAGTTAAGGCAAGGCAAGAAAAGGGTAATGGAAGGCAAGGCACGGAAAGGCAACCAAAGGGTATCGAAGGCAAGACACGGCAATGCCAAGGCAACACATGGCTGGCCAATGCATGGCAAGGCAACGTAAGGGTAAGGGAAGGCACGGCAAGGCAAGGCAAGGCAAGGCAAAGCAAGGCAAGGCAAGGGTAAAGGAAGGCACAGCAAGGCCAGACAATGGTAACGGAAGGCAAGACACGGCAAGGCAAGGCAAGGCTAAGGCAACGCAACGCAACGCAAGGGAACGCAAAGTTAAGGGATGGCAAGGCAAGGGTAACGGAAGGGAACTCACGGCAATGCAAGGCAAGGCTAAGGCAAGGCAACGCAAGGCAACGCAATGTTAAGACAAGGCAAGGAAAGGGAAACAGAAGGCAAGGCAATGCAAGGCAAAGCAAGGCAAGGAAAGGGTAACGGAAGTCAAGGCAAGGCCAGGCAAGGCAAGGAAAGGCAAACAAAGGCAAAGGAAGGGAAGGCACGGGTAACGCAAGGCACGGCAAGGCAAACCAAGGGTAACAGAAGGCTCGGCAAGGCAAGGGAAGGACAAGGCAAGGCACGGCAAGGCAAGGCAAGTCTGAGGCATGAAAACGCAAGGCCAGGCAATGCACGGCAAGGCAAGGAAAGGGTAAAGGAAGGTAAGGCTCGGCAAGGCAATGCAAAGATGAGGAAAGGCAACACAAGGCAATACAAAGTGAAGGCAAGTCAACACAAGCAAGGATAAGGCAACGGGAGGCAGCAAGGCAAGGGTAACGGACGGCACGGCAAGGCCAGACAAGGGTAACGGAAGGCTCGGCAAACCAAGGGAAGGACAAGGCAAGGCACTGCAAGGCAAGGCAAGTCTAAGGCATGACAACGCAAGGTTAGGCAATAGACGGCAAGGCAAGGAAAGGGTAACGGAAGGCAAGGCACGGCAAGGCAAGGCAAGGTTAAGGCAAGGAAACACAAGGCTAGGCCATGCACGGCAAGGCAAGGATAGGGTAACGGAAGGCAAAGCACGGCAAGGCAATGCAATGCTGAGGAAAGACAAAGCACGGAAATGCAAAGTGAAATCAACACAATACAAGCAAGGCTAAGGCAAGGGGAGGCAAGGGAAGGCAAGGGTAACGGAAGGCTCGGCAAGGCAAGGTAAGGACAAGGCAAGGCACGGCAAGGCAAGGAAAGGCTAGGGCAAGGCAACGCAAGGCTAGGCAATGCACGGCAAGGCAAGGATAGGGAAACGGAAGGCAAGGCACGGCAAGGCAAGGCAAGGCTAAGACAAGGCAACGCAAGGCTAGGCCATGCACGGCAAGGCAAGGATAGGGTAACGGAAGGCAAAGCACGGCAAGGCAATGCAATGCTGAGGAAAGACAAAGCACGGAAATGCAAAGTGAAATCAACACAATACAAGCAAGGCTAAGGCAAGGGGAGGCAAGGGAAGGCAAGGGTAACGGAAGGCTCGGCAAGGCAAGGTAAGGACAAGGCAAGGCACGGCAAGGCAAGACAATGGTAACGGAGGGAAAGGCACCGCAAGGCAAGGAAAGGCTAAGGCAACGCAACGCAAGGCAACGCAAAGTTAAGGCAAGGTAAGGAACGGGTAACGGAAGGCAAGGCACGGAAAGGCAAGGAAAGGGTAACGGAAGGGAAGGCACGGCAACCAAGGCAAGGCTAAGGCAAGGCAACGCAAGGCAACGCAAAGTTAAGGCAAGGCAAGGAAAGGGTAACAGAAAGGAAGGCAATTCAAGGCAAAGCAAGGCAAGGAATGGGTAACGGAAGGAAAGTCAAGGCAAGGCAAAGCAAGGCAAGGCAAGGCAAAGCAAGGCAAGGCAAGGGTAACGGAAGGGACGGCAAGGCAAGGGAAGGACAAGGCAAGGCACGGCAAGGCAAGGAAAGGCTAAGGTAAGGCAACGCAAGGCTAGGCAATGCACGGCAAGGCAAGGATAGGGAAACGGAAGGCAAGGCACGGCAAGGCAAGGCAAGGCTAAGACAAGGCAACGCAAGGCTAGGCCGTGCACGGCAAGGCAAGGATAGGGTAACGGAAGGCAAAGCACGGCAAGGCAATGCAATGCTGAGGAAAGACAAAGCAAGGCAATGCAAAGTGAAATCAACACAATACAAGCAAGGCTAAGGCAAGGGGAGGCAAGGGAAGGCAAGGGTAACGGAAGGCTCGGCAAGGCAAGGTAAGGACAAGGCAAGGCACGGCAAGGCAAGACAATGGTAACGGAGGGAAAGGCACCGCAAGGCAAGGAAAGGCTAAGGCAACGCAACGCAAGGCAACGCAAAGTTAAGGCAAGGTAAGGAACGGGTAACGGAAGGCAAGGCACGGAAAGGCAAGGAAAGGGTAACGGAAGGGAAGGCACGGCAACCAAGGCAAGGCTAAGGCAAGGCAACGCAAGGCAACGCAAAGTTAAGGCAAGGCAAGGAAAGGGTAACAGAAAGGAAGGCAATTCAAGGCAAAGCAAGGCAAGGAATGGGTAACGGAAGGAAAGTCAAGGCAAGGCAAAGCAAGGCAAGGCAAAGCAAAGCAAGGCAAGGCAAGGGTAACGGAAGGGACGGCAAGGCAAGGGAAGGACAAGGCAAGGCACGGCAAGGCAAAGAAAGGCTAAGGTAAGGCAACGCAAGGGTATGCAATGCACGGCAAGGCCAGGGAAGGGTAACGGAAGGCAAGGCAAGGCAAGGGAAGAAAAGGCAAGGGGAACAGACGGCACGGCAAGGCAAGGCAAGACAAGTAAGGCTAAGGCAAGGCAAGGACAGGCTATGGCACGACAACGCAAGGCTAGGCAATGCACCGCAAGGAAAGGAAAGGGTAACCGAAGGCAAGGCAAAGCAAGGCAAGTCAAGGGTAACGGAAGGCACGGCAAGGCAAGAAAATGTTAACGGAAGGCACGGCAAGGGAAGGGAAGGACAAGGCAAGGCACGGCAAGGCAAGGAAAGGCTAGGGCAAGGCAACTCAAGGCTAGCCAATGCACGGGAAGGCAAGGAATGGGTAACGGAAGGCAAGACAAGGCAAGGCTAGGGCACGGCAACGCAAGGCTAGGCAATGCACGGCAAGGAAAGGAAAGGGAACCGGGAGGCAAGGCAAAATAAAGGCAAGTCAAGGGTAACGGAAGGCACGGCAAAGCAAGGGAGGACAAGGCAAGGCATGGCAAGGAAGGCAAGGCTAAGACAAGGCAATGCAAGGCCAGGCAATGCACGGCAAGGCAAGGAAAGGGTAAAGGAAGGTAAGGCTCGGCAAGGCAATGCAAAGAGGAGGAAAGGCAACACAAGGCAATACAAAGTGAAGGCAAGTCAACACAAGCAAGGCTAAGGCAACGGGAGGCAGCAAGGCAAGGGTAACGGACGGCACGGCAAGGCCAGACAAGGGTAACGGAAGGCTCGGCAAACCAAGGGAAGGACAAGGCAAGGCACTGCAAGGCAAGGCAAGTCTAAGGCATGACAACGCAAGGTTAGGCAATAGACGGCAAGGCAAGGAAAGGGTAACGGAAGGCAAGGCACGGCAAGACAAGGCAAGGTTAAGGCAAGGCAACACAAGGCTAGGCAATGCACGGCAAGGCCAGGAAGGGGTAACGGAATGCAAGGCACGGCAAGGCCAGGAAAGGGTAACGGAAGGCAAGGCAAGGTAAGGCAAGGCAAGGCAAGGCTAAAGCACTACAATGCAAGGCTAGGCAATGCACGGATAAGGCATGGAAAGGGTAACGGAAGGCAAGGCAAGGCAAAGCAAGGCAAGTCAAGGGTAAAGGAAGGCACGGCAAGGCAAGACAAGGTAATGTAAGGCTAAGGCAAGGCATTGCCTTGCAAGGCCAGGTTACGGGAAGGCAAGACAAGCAAGGATAAGAGAAGGAGAGACAAAGCTAATACACAACAAATCAAGGCTAAGCAATGCACGGCAAGGCAAGGAAAGGGTAACAGAAGGTAAAGCAATGCAAGGCAAAGCAAAGCAAGGCAAGGGTAACGGAAGGCACGGCAAGGGAAGACAAGGGTAACAGAAGGCTCGGCAAGGCAAGGGAAGGACAAGGCAAGGCACGGCAAGGCAAGGAAAGGCTAGGGCAAGGCAACGCAAGGCTAGGCAATGCACGGCAAGGCAAGGATAGGGAAACGGAAGGCAAGGCACGGCAAGGCAAGGCAAGGCTAAGACAAGGCAACGCAAGGCTAGGCCATGCACGGCAAGGCAAGGATAGGGTAACGGAAGGCAAAGCACGGCAAGGCAATGCAATGCTGAGGAAAGACAAAGCACGGAATTGCAAAGTGAAATCAACACAATACAAGCAAGGCTAAGGCAAGGGGAGGCAAGGGAAGGCAAGGGTAACGGAAGGCTCGGCAAGGCAAGGTAAGGACAAGGCAAGGCACGGCAAGGCAAGACAATGGTAACGGAGGGAAAGGCACCGCAAGGCAAGGAAAGGCTAAGGCAACGCAACGCAACGCAAGGCAACGCGAAGTTAAGGCAAGGCAAGGAACGGGTAACGGAAGGGAAGGCAAGGAAAGGCACGGAATGGGTAACGGAAAGCAAGGCACGGCAAGGAAAGGCAAGGCTAAGGAAAGGAAACGCAAGGCAAAGCAAAGTTCAGGCAAGGCAAGGAAAAGGTAACAGAAAGCAAGGCAATGCAAGGCAAGGCAAGGCAAGGCAAGGCAAAGCAAGGCAAGGAAAGGGTAACGGAAGGGACGGCAAGGCAAGGGAAGGACAAGGCAAGGCACGGCAAGGCAAGGAAAGGCTAAGTTAAGGCAACGCAAGGCTATGCAATGTACGGCAAGTCAAGGAAGGGTAACGGAAGGCAAGGCAAAGCAAAGCAAGAAAAGACAAGGGGAACAGACGGCACGGCAAGGCAAGGCAAGCCAAGTAAGGCTAAGGCAAGGCAAGGAAAGGCTATGGCACAACAACGCAACGCTAGGCAATGCACCGCAAGGAAAGGAAAGGGTAACCGAAGGCAAGGCAAAGCAAGGCAAGTCAAGAGTAACGGAAGGCACGGCAAGGCAAGAGAATGTTAACGGAAGGCACGGCAAGGGAAGGGATGGAAAAGGCAAGGCACCGCAAGGAAAGGAAAGGCTAGGGCAAGGCAAGTCAAGGCTAGCCAATTCACGGGAAGGCAAGGAATGGGTAACGGAAGGCAAGGCAAGGCAAGGCCAGGGCACGGCAAAGCAAGGCTAGGCAATGCACGGCAAGGAAAGGAAAGGGAACCGGGAGGCAAGGCAAAGCAAGGCATGTCAAGGGTAACGGAAGGCACGGCAAAGCAAGAAAATGTTAACGGAAGGCACAGCAAGGGAAGGGAAGGGCAAAGCAAGGCAAGGCAAGGCAAGGCAAGGATAATGCAAGGCAAGGCAAGGCCAGGCAATCAATGGCAAGGCAAGGTAAGGGTCAGGGAAAGCACGGCAAGGCAAGGGAAGGACAAGGCAAGGCACGGCAAGGCAAGGGTAACGGAAGTCACGGCAAGGCAAGACAAGAGTAACGGAAGGGAAGGAACGGCAAGGCAAGGCAAGGCTAAGGCACGACAACACAAGGCTAGGCAATGCACGGCAAGGCAAGGAAAGGGTATCGGAAGGCAAGGCAAGGCAAGGCTAAGGCACGACAACTCAAGGCTAGGCAATGCACGGCAAGGCAAGGAAAGGGTAACAGAAGGCACAGCAAAGCACGGAAAGCGTAAAGAAAGGCAAGGCAAGGCAAGGCAAAGCAAGGCAAGGCAAGGGTAACTGAAGGCGTGGCAAGGCATGGGAAGAACAAGGCAAGGCACGGCAAGGCAAGGCAAGGCTTATACAACGCAACACAACGCAAGGCAACGCGAAGTTAAGGCAAGGCAAGAAAAGGGTAATGGAAGGCAAGGCACGGAAAGGCAACCAAAGGGTATCGAAGGCAAGACACGGCAATGCCAAGGCAACACATGGCTGGCCAATGCATGGCAAGGCAACGTAAGGGTAAGGGAAGGCACGGCAAGGCAAGGCAAGGCAAGGCAAAGCAAGGCAAGGCAAGGGTAAAGGAAGGCACAGCAAGGCCAGACAATGGTAACGGAAGGCAAGACACGGCAAGGCAAGGCAAGGCTAAGGCAACGCAACGCAACGCAAGGGAACGCAAAGTTAAGGGATGGCAAGGCAAGGGTAACGGAAGGGAACTCACGGCAATGCAAGGCAAGGCTAAGGCAAGGCAACGCAAGGCAACGCAATGTTAAGACAAGGCAAGGAAAGGGAAACAGAAGGCAAGGCAATGCAAGGCAAAGCAAGGCAAGGAAAGGGTAACGGAAGTCAAGGCAAGGCCAGGCAAGGCAAGGAAAGGCAAACAAAGGCAAAGGAAGGGAAGGCACGGGTAACGCAAGGCACGGCAAGGCAAACCAAGGGTAACAGAAGGCTCGGCAAGGCAAGGGAAGGACAAGGCAAGGCACGGCAAGGCAAGGCAAGTCTGAGGCATGAAAACGCAAGGCCAGGCAATGCACGGCAAGGCAAGGAAAGGGTAAAGGAAGGTAAGGCTCGGCAAGGCAATGCAAAGATGAGGAAAGGCAACACAAGGCAATACAAAGTGAAGGCAAGTCAACACAAGCAAGGATAAGGCAACGGGAGGCAGCAAGGCAAGGGTAACGGACGGCACGGCAAGGCCAGACAAGGGTAACGGAAGGCTCGGCAAACCAAGGGAAGGACAAGGCAAGGCACTGCAAGGCAAGGCAAGTCTAAGGCATGACAACGCAAGGTTAGGCAATAGACGGCAAGGCAAGGAAAGGGTAACGGAAGGCAAGGCACGGCAAGGCAAGGCAAGGTTAAGGCAAGGAAACACAAGGCTAGGCCATGCACGGCAAGGCAAGGATAGGGTAACGGAAGGCAAAGCACGGCAAGGCAATGCAATGCTGAGGAAAGACAAAGCACGGAAATGCAAAGTGAAATCAACACAATACAAGCAAGGCTAAGGCAAGGGGAGGCAAGGGAAGGCAAGGGTAACGGAAGGCTCGGCAAGGCAAGGTAAGGACAAGGCAAGGCACGGCAAGGCAAGGAAAGGCTAGGGCAAGGCAACGCAAGGCTAGGCAATGCACGGCAAGGCAAGGATAGGGAAACGGAAGGCAAGGCACGGCAAGGCAAGGCAAGGCTAAGACAAGGCAACGCAAGGCTAGGCCATGCACGGCAAGGCAAGGATAGGGTAACGGAAGGCAAAGCACGGCAAGGCAATGCAATGCTGAGGAAAGACAAAGCACGGAAATGCAAAGTGAAATCAACACAATACAAGCAAGGCTAAGGCAAGGGGAGGCAAGGGAAGGCAAGGGTAACGGAAGGCTCGGCAAGGCAAGGTAAGGACAAGGCAAGGCACGGCAAGGCAAGACAATGGTAACGGAGGGAAAGGCACCGCAAGGCAAGGAAAGGCTAAGGCAACGCAACGCAAGGCAACGCAAAGTTAAGGCAAGGTAAGGAACGGGTAACGGAAGGCAAGGCACGGAAAGGCAAGGAAAGGGTAACGGAAGGGAAGGCACGGCAACCAAGGCAAGGCTAAGGCAAGGCAACGCAAGGCAACGCAAAGTTAAGGCAAGGCAAGGAAAGGGTAACAGAAAGGAAGGCAATTCAAGGCAAAGCAAGGCAAGGAATGGGTAACGGAAGGAAAGTCAAGGCAAGGCAAAGCAAGGCAAGGCAAGGCAAAGCAAGGCAAGGCAAGGGTAACGGAAGGGACGGCAAGGCAAGGGAAGGACAAGGCAAGGCACGGCAAGGCAAGGAAAGGCTAAGGTAAGGCAACGCAAGGCTAGGCAATGCACGGCAAGGCAAGGATAGGGAAACGGAAGGCAAGGCACGGCAAGGCAAGGCAAGGCTAAGACAAGGCAACGCAAGGCTAGGCCGTGCACGGCAAGGCAAGGATAGGGTAACGGAAGGCAAAGCACGGCAAGGCAATGCAATGCTGAGGAAAGACAAAGCAAGGCAATGCAAAGTGAAATCAACACAATACAAGCAAGGCTAAGGCAAGGGGAGGCAAGGGAAGGCAAGGGTAACGGAAGGCTCGGCAAGGCAAGGTAAGGACAAGGCAAGGCACGGCAAGGCAAGACAATGGTAACGGAGGGAAAGGCACCGCAAGGCAAGGAAAGGCTAAGGCAACGCAACGCAAGGCAACGCAAAGTTAAGGCAAGGTAAGGAACGGGTAACGGAAGGCAAGGCACGGAAAGGCAAGGAAAGGGTAACGGAAGGGAAGGCACGGCAACCAAGGCAAGGCTAAGGCAAGGCAACGCAAGGCAACGCAAAGTTAAGGCAAGGCAAGGAAAGGGTAACAGAAAGGAAGGCAATTCAAGGCAAAGCAAGGCAAGGAATGGGTAACGGAAGGAAAGTCAAGGCAAGGCAAAGCAAGGCAAGGCAAAGCAAAGCAAGGCAAGGCAAGGGTAACGGAAGGGACGGCAAGGCAAGGGAAGGACAAGGCAAGGCACGGCAAGGCAAAGAAAGGCTAAGGTAAGGCAACGCAAGGGTATGCAATGCACGGCAAGGCCAGGGAAGGGTAACGGAAGGCAAGGCAAGGCAAGGGAAGAAAAGGCAAGGGGAACAGACGGCACGGCAAGGCAAGGCAAGACAAGTAAGGCTAAGGCAAGGCAAGGACAGGCTATGGCACGACAACGCAAGGCTAGGCAATGCACCGCAAGGAAAGGAAAGGGTAACCGAAGGCAAGGCAAAGCAAGGCAAGTCAAGGGTAACGGAAGGCACGGCAAGGCAAGAAAATGTTAACGGAAGGCACGGCAAGGGAAGGGAAGGACAAGGCAAGGCACGGCAAGGCAAGGAAAGGCTAGGGCAAGGCAACTCAAGGCTAGCCAATGCACGGGAAGGCAAGGAATGGGTAACGGAAGGCAAGACAAGGCAAGGCTAGGGCACGGCAACGCAAGGCTAGGCAATGCACGGCAAGGAAAGGAAAGGGAACCGGGAGGCAAGGCAAAATAAAGGCAAGTCAAGGGTAACGGAAGGCACGGCAAAGCAAGGGAGGACAAGGCAAGGCATGGCAAGGAAGGCAAGGCTAAGACAAGGCAATGCAAGGCCAGGCAATGCACGGCAAGGCAAGGAAAGGGTAAAGGAAGGTAAGGCTCGGCAAGGCAATGCAAAGAGGAGGAAAGGCAACACAAGGCAATACAAAGTGAAGGCAAGTCAACACAAGCAAGGCTAAGGCAACGGGAGGCAGCAAGGCAAGGGTAACGGACGGCACGGCAAGGCCAGACAAGGGTAACGGAAGGCTCGGCAAACCAAGGGAAGGACAAGGCAAGGCACTGCAAGGCAAGGCAAGTCTAAGGCATGACAACGCAAGGTTAGGCAATAGACGGCAAGGCAAGGAAAGGGTAACGGAAGGCAAGGCACGGCAAGACAAGGCAAGGTTAAGGCAAGGCAACACAAGGCTAGGCAATGCACGGCAAGGCCAGGAAGGGGTAACGGAATGCAAGGCACGGCAAGGCCAGGAAAGGGTAACGGAAGGCAAGGCAAGGTAAGGCAAGGCAAGGCAAGGCTAAAGCACTACAATGCAAGGCTAGGCAATGCACGGATAAGGCATGGAAAGGGTAACGGAAGGCAAGGCAAGGCAAAGCAAGGCAAGTCAAGGGTAAAGGAAGGCACGGCAAGGCAAGACAAGGTAATGTAAGGCTAAGGCAAGGCATTGCCTTGCAAGGCCAGGTTACGGGAAGGCAAGACAAGCAAGGATAAGAGAAGGAGAGACAAAGCTAATACACAACAAATCAAGGCTAGGCAATGCACGGCAAGGCAAGGAAAGGGTAACAGAAGGTAAGGCAATGCAAGGCAAAGCAAAGCAAGGCAAGGGTAACGGAAGGCACGGCAAGGGAAGACAAGGGTAACAGAAGGCTCGGCAAGGCAAGGGAAGGACAAGGCAAGGCACGGCAAGGCAAGGAAAGGCTAGGGCAAGGCAACGCAAGGCTAGGCAATGCACGGCAAGGCAAGGATAGGGAAACGGAAGGCAAGGCACGGCAAGGCAAGGCAAGGCTAAGACAAGGCAACGCAAGGCTAGGCCATGCACGGCAAGGCAAGGATAGGGTAACGGAAGGCAAAGCACGGCAAGGCAATGCAATGCTGAGGAAAGACAAAGCACGGAAATGCAAAGTGAAATCAACACAATACAAGCAAGGCTAAGGCAAGGGGAGGCAAGGGAAGGCAAGGGTAACGGAAGGCTCGGCAAGGCAAGGTAAGGACAAGGCAAGGCACGGCAAGGCAAGACAATGGTAACGGAGGGAAAGGCACCGCAAGGCAAGGAAAGGCTAAGGCAACGCAACGCAAGGCAACGCAAAGTTAAGGCAAGGTAAAGAACGGGTAACGGAAGGCAAGGCACGGAAAGGCAAGGAAAGGGTAACGGAAGGGAAGGCACGGCAACCAAGGCAAGGCTAAGGCAAGGCAACGCAAGGCAACGCAAAGTTAAGGCAAGGCAAGGAAAGGGTAACAGAAAGGAAGGCAATTCAAGGCAAAGCAAGGCAAGGAATGGGTAACGGAAGGAAAGTCAAGGCAAGGCAAAGCAAGGCAAGGTAAGGCAAAGCAAGGCAAGGCAAGTGTAACGGAAGGGACGGCAAGGCAAGGGAAGGACAAGGCAAGGCACGGCAAGGCAAGGAAAGGCTAGGGCAAGGCAACTCAAGGCTAGCCAATGCACGGGAAGGCAAGGAATGGGTAACGGAAGGCAAGGCAAGGCAAGGCTAGGGCACGGCAACGCAAGGCTAGGCAATGCACGGCAAAGAAAGGAAAGGGAACCGGGAGGCAAGGCAAAGCAAGGCAAGTCAAGGGTAACGGAAGTCACGGCAAAGCAAGAAAATTTTAATGGAAGTCACGGCAAGGGAAGGGAAGGGAAAGGCAAGGCAAGGCAAGGCAAGGCAAGGCTAATGCAAGGCAAGGCAAGGCCAGGCAATGCATGGCAAGGCAAAGTAATGGTAAGGGAAAGCACCGCAAAGCAAGGGAAGGACAACGCAAGGCACGGCAAGGCAAGGAAAGGCTAGGGCAAGGCAATGCAAGGCTAGGCAATGCACGTCAAGGCAAGGATAGGGAAACGGAAGGCAAGGCACGGCAAGGCAAGGCAAGGCTAAGACAAGGCAACGCAAGGCTATGCAATGTACGGCAAGGCAAGGATAGGGTAACGGAAGGCAAAGCACGGCAAGACAATGCAATGCTGAGGAAAGTCAAAGCAAGGCAATGCAATGTGAAATCAACACAGCACAAGCAAGGCTAAGGCAAGGGGAGGCAAGGGAAGGCAAGGGTAACGGAAGGCACGGCAAGGCAAGACAAGGGTAACAGAAGGCTCGGCAACGCAAGGTAAGGACAAGGCAAGGCACGGCAAGGCAAGGCAAGGCTAAGGCAATGCAACGCAAAGCAAGGCAATGCGAAGTTAAGGCAAGGAAAGGAAAGGGTAACAGAAGGCAAGGCAATGCAAAGCAAAGCAAGGCAAGGAAAGGGCAATGGAAGTCAAGGCAAGGCAAGGCAAAGCAAGGCAACGCAAGGCAAAGCAAGACAAGGCAAGGCAAGACAAGGGTAACGGAAGGCACGGCAAGGGAAGGAAAGGCTAAGGTAAGGCAACGCAAGGCTGGGCAATGCACAGCAAGGCAAGGGAAGAGTATCGGAACGCAAGGCAAGGCAAAGCAAGAAAAGGCAAGGGTAACAGAGGGCACGGCAAGGCAAGGCAAGCCAAGTAAGGCTAAGGCAAGGCAAGGCAAGGCTAAGGCAAGACAACGCAAGGCTAGGCAATGCACGGCAAGGAAAGGAAAGGGTAACCGAAGGCAAGGCAAAGCAAGGCAAGTCAAGGGTAACGGAAGGCACGACAAGGCAAGAAAATGTTAACGGAGGCACGGCACGGGAAGGGAAGGACAAGGTAAGGTACGGCAAGGCAAGGAAAGGCTAGGGCAAGGCAACTCAAGGCTAGCCAATGCACGGGAAGGCAAGGAATGTGTAAAGGAAGGCAAGACAAGGCAAGGCTCGGGCACGGCAACGCAAGGCTAGGCAATGCACGGCAAGGAAAGGAAAGGGAACCGGGAGGCAAGGCAAAGCAAGGCAATTCAATGGTAACGGAAGGCACGGCAAAGCAAGGGAGGACAAGGCAAGCCATGGCAAGGAAGGCAAGGCTAAGAGAAGGCAACGAAAGGCTAGGCAATGCACGGCAGGGCAAAGAAATGGTAAAGGAAGGTAAGGCACGGCAAGGCAATGCAAAGATTAGGAAAGGCAACACAAGGCAATACAAAGTGAAGGCAAGAGAACACAAGCAAGGCTAAAGCAACGGGAGGCAGCAAGCCAAGGGTAACGGATGGCACGGCAAGGCAAGACAAGGGTAACGGAAGGCTCGGCAAACCAAGGGAAGGACAAGGCAAGGCACTGCATGGCAAGGGAAGTCTAAGGCATGACAACGCAAGGTTAGGCAATAGACGGCAAGGCAAGGAAGGGGTAACGGAATGCAAGGCACGGCAAGGCCAGGAAAGGGTAACGGAAGGCAAGGCAAGGTAAGGCAAGGCAAGGCAAGGCTAACGCACTACAATGCAAGGCTAGGCAATGCACGGATAAGGCATGGAAAGGGTAACGGAAGGCAAGGCACGGAAAGGCAAGGAAAGGGTAACGGAAGGCAAGGCACGGCAACCAAGGCAAGGCTAAGGCAAGGCAAAGCAAGGCAAAGCAAAGTTAAGGCAAGGCAAGGAAAGGGTAACAGAAAGGAAGGCAATTCAAGGCAAAGCAAGGCAAGGAAAGGGTAACGGAAGGCAAGGCAAGGCAAGGGTAACGGGAAGGGACGGCAAGGCAAGGGAAGGACAAGGCAAGGCACGGCAAGGCAAGGAAAGGCTAAGGTAAGGCAACGCAAGGCTATGTAATGCACGGCAAGGGAAGGGAAGGGTAACGGAAGGCAAGGCAAGGCAAAGCAAGAAAAGGCAAGGGGAACAGACGGCACGGCAAGGCAAGGCAAGCCAACTAAGGCTAAGGCAAGGTAAGGAAAGGCTATGGCACGACAACGCAAGGCTAGGCAATGCACAGCAAGGAAAATAAGGGTAACCGAAGGCAAGGCAAAGCAATGCAAGTCAAGGGTAACGGAAGGCACGGCAAGGCAAGAAAATGTTAACGGAAGGCACGGCAAGGGAAGGGAAGGAAAAGGCAAGGCACGGCAAGGCAAGGAAAGGCTAGGGCAAGGCAAATCAAGGCTAGCCAATTCACGGGAAGGCAAGGAATGGGTAACGGAAGGCAAGGCATGGCAAGGCTAGGGCACGGCAATGCAAGGCTAGGCAATGCACGGCAAGGAAAGGAAAGGGAACCGGGAGGCAAGGCAAAGCAAGGCAATTCAAGGGTAACGGAAGGCATGGCAAAGCAAGAAAATGTTAACGGAAGGCACGGCAAGGGAAGGGAAGGGCAAGGCAAGGCAAGGCAAGGCAAGGCAAGGCAAGGCTAATGCAAGGCAAGGCAAGCCCAGGCAATCCATGGCAAGGCAAGGTAAGGGTAAGGGAAAGCACGGCAAGGCAAGGGAAGGCTAGAGGAAGGCAATGCAAGGCTAGGCAATGTACGGCAAGGCAAGGAAAGGGTAAAGGAAGTCAAGGTACGTCAAGGCAATGCAACGCTGAGGAAAGGCAAGGCAAGGCAATGCAAAGTGAAGGCAAGACATCCCAAGCAAGGCTAAAGCAAGGGGAGGCAAGGGAAGGCAAGGGTAACGGAAGGCTCGGCAAGGCAAGGTAAGGACAAGGCAAGGCACGGCAAGGCAAGACAATGGTAACGGAGGGAAAGGCACCGCAAGGCAAGGAAAGGCTAAGGCAACGCAACGCAAGGCAACGCAAAGTTAAGGCAAGGTAAGGAACGGGTAACGGAAGGCAAGGCACGGAAAGGCAAGGAAAGGGTAACGGAAGGGAAGGCACGGCAACCAAGGCAAGGCTAAGGCAAGGCAACGCAAGGCAACGCAAAGTTAAGGCAAGGCAAGGAAAGGGTAACAGAAAGGAAGGCAATTCAAGGCAAAGCAAGGCAAGGAATGGGTAACGGAAGGAAAGTCAAGGCAAGGCAAAGCAAGGCAAGGCAAGGCAAAGCAAGGCAAGGCAAGGGTAACGGAAGGGACGGCAAGGCAAGGGCAGGACAAGGCAAGGCACGGCAAGGCAAGGAAAGGCTAAGGTAAGGCAACGCAAGGCCATGCAATGCACGGCAAGGCAAGGGAAGGGTAACGGAAGGCAAGGCAAGGCAAGGGAAGAAAAGGCAAGGGGAACAGACGGCACGGCAAGGCAAGGCAAGACAAGTAAGGCTAAGGCAAGGCAAGGACAGGCTATGGCACGACAACGCAAGGCTAGGCAATGCACCGCAAGGAAAGGAAAGGGTAACCGAAGGCAAGGCAAAGCAAGGCAAGTCAAGGGTAACGGAAGGCACGGCAAGGCAAGAAAATGTTAACGGAAGGCACGGCAAGGGAAGGGAAGGACAAGTCAAGGCACGGCAAGGCAAGGAAAGGCTAGGGCAAGGCAACTCAAGGCTAGCCAATGCACGGGAAGGCAAGGAATGGGTAACGGAAGGCAAGACAAGGCAAGGCTAGGGCACGGCAACGCAAGGCTAGGCAATGCACGGCAAGGAAAGGAAAGGGAACCGGGAGGCAAGGCAAAATAAAGGCAAGTCAAGGGTAACGGAAGGCACGGCAAAGCAAGGGAGGACAAGGCAAGGCATGGCAAGGAAGGCAAGGCTAAGACAAGGCAACGCAAGGCCAGGCAATGCACGGCAAGGCAAGGAAAGGGTAAAGGAAGGTAAGGCTCGGCAAGGCAATGCAAAGAGGAGGAAAGGCAACACAAGGCAATACAAAGTGAAGGCAAGACAACACAAGCAAGGCTAAGGCAACGGGAGGCAGCAAGGCAAGGGTAACGGACGGCACGGCAAGGCCAGACAAGGGTAACGGAAGGCTCGGCAAACCAAGGGAAGGACAAAGCAAGGCACTGCAAGGCAAGGCAAGTCTAAGGCATGACAACGCAAGGTTAGGCAATAGACGGCAAGGCAAGGAAAGGGTAACGGAAGGCAAGGCACGGCAAGGCAAGGCAAGGTTAAGGCAAGGAAACACAAGGCTAGGCAATGCACGGCAAGGCCAGGAAGGGGTAACGGAATTCAAGGCACGGCAAGGCCAGGAAAGGGTAACGGAAGGCAAGGCAAGGTAAGGCAAGGCAAGGCAAGGCTAAAGCACTACAATGCAAGGCTAGGCAATGCACGGATAAGGCATGGAAAGGGTAACGAAAGGCAAGGCAAGGCAAAGCAAGGCAAGTCAAGGGTAAAGGAAGGCACGGCAAGGCCAGACAAGGTAATGTAAGGCTAAGGCAAGGCATTGCCTTGCAAGGCCAGGTTAAGGGAAGGCAAGACAAGCAAGGTTAAGGGAAGGAGAGACAAAGCTAATACACAACAAAGCAAGGCTAGGCAATGCACGGCAAGGCAAGGAAAGGGTAACAGAAGGTAAGGCAATGCAAGGCAAAGCAAAGCAAGGCAAGGGTAACGGAAGGCACGGCAAGGGAAGACAAGGGTAACAGAAGGCTCGGCAAGGCAAGGGAAGGACAAGGCAAGGCACGGCAAGGCAAGGAAAGGCTAGGCAATGCACGGCAAGGCAAGGATAGGGAAACGGAAGGCAAGGCACGGCAAGGCAAGGCAAGGCTAAGACAAGGCAACGCAAGGCTAGGCCATGCACGGCAAGGCAAGGATAGGGTAACGGAAGGCAAAGCACGGCAAGGCAATGCAATGCTGAGGAAAGACAAAGCAAGGCAATGCAAAGTGAAATCAACACAATACAAGCAAGGCTAAGGCAAGGGGAGGCAAGGGAAGGCAAGGGTAACGGAAGGCTCGGCAAGGCAAGGTAAGGACAAGGCAAGGCACGGCAAGGCAAGACAATGGTAACGGAGGGAAAGGCACCACAAGGCAAGGAAAGGCAAAGGCAACGCAACGCAAGGCAACGCAAAGTTAAGGCAAGGTAAGGAACGGGTAACGGAAGGCAAGGCACGGAAAGGCAAGGAAAGGGTAACGGAAGGGAAGGCACGGCAACCAAGGCAAGGCTAAGGCAAGGCAACGCAAGGCAACGCAAAGTTAAGGCAAGGCAAGGAAAGGGTAACAGAAAGGAAGGCAATTCAAGGCAAAGCAAGGCAAGGAATGGGTAACGGAAGGAAAGTCAAGGCAAGGCAAAGCAAGGCAAGGCAAGGCAAACGCAAGGCACGGCAAGGGAAGGGAAGGACAAGGCAAGGCACGGCAAGGCAAGGAAAGGCTAGGGCAAGGCACCTCAAGGCTAGCCAATGCACGGGAAGGCAAGGAATGGGTAACGGAAGGCAAGGCAAGGCAAGGCTAGGGCACGGCAACGCAAGGCTAGGCAATGCACGGCAAAGAAAGGAAAGGGAACCGGGAGGCAAGGCAAAGCAAGGCAAGTCAAGGGTAACGGAAGTCACGGCAAAGCAAGAAAATGTTAACGGAAGTCACGGCAATGAAGGGAAGGGAAAGGCAAGGCAAGGCAAGGCAAGGCAAGGCTAATGCAAGGCAAGGCAAGGCCAGGCAATGCATGGCAAGGCAAAGTAATGGTAAGGGAAAGCACGGCAAAGCAAGGGAAGGACAAGGCAAGGCACGGCAAGGCAAGGAAAGGCTAGGGCAAGGCAATGCAAGGCTAGGCAATGCACGGCAAGGCAAGGATAGGGAAACGGAAGGCAAGGCACGGCAAGGCAAGGCAAGGCTAAGACAAGGCAACGCAAGGCTATGCAATGTACGGCAAGGCAAGGATAGGGTAACGGAAGGCAAGGCACGGCAAGGCAATGCAATGCTGAGGAAAGTCAAAGCAAGGCAATGCAATGTGAAATCAACACAACACAAGCAAGGCTAAGGCAAGGGGAGGCAAGGGAAGGCAAGGGTAACGGAAGGCACGGCAAGGCAAGACAAGGGTAACAGAAGGCTCGGCAAGGCAAGGCAAGGACAAGGCAAGGCACGGCAAGGCAAGGCAAGGCTAAGGCAACGCAACGCAAAGCAAGGCAATGCGAAGTTAAGGCAAGGAAAGGAAAGGGTAACAGAAGGCAAGGCAATGCAAAGCAAAGCAAGGCAAGGAAAGGGCAATGGAAGTCAAGGCAAGGCAAGGCAAAGCAAGGCAACGCAAGGCAAAGCAAGACAAGGCAAGGCAAGACAAGGGTAACGGAAGGCACGGCAAGGGAAGGAAAGGCGAAGGTAAGGCAACGCAAGGCTGGGCAATGCACAGCAAGGCAAGGGAAGAGTATCGGAACGCAAGGCAAGGCAAAGCAAGAAAAGGCAAGGGTAACAGAGGGCACGGCAAGGCAAGGCAAGGAAAGGCTATGGCACGACAACGCAACGCTAGGCAATGCACCGCAAGGAAAGGAAAGGGTAACCGAAGGCAAGGCAAAGCAAGGCAAGTCAAGGGTAACGGAAGGCACGACAAGGCAAGAAAATGTTAACGGAGGCACGGCAAGGGAAGGGAAGGACAAGGTAAGGTACGGCAAGGCAAGGAAAGGCTAGGGCAAGGCAACTCAAGGCTAGCCAATGCACGGGAAGGCAAGGAATGGGTAAAGGAAGGCAAGACAAGGCAAGGCTCGGGCACGGCAACGCAAGACTAGGCAATGCACGGCAAGGAAAGGAAAGGGAACCGGGAGGCAAGGCAAAGCAAGGCAATTCAATGGTAACGGAAGGCACGGCAAAGCAAGGGAGGACAAGGCAAGCCATGGCAAGGAAGGCAAGGCTAAGACAAGGCAACGAAAGGCTAGGCAATGCACGGCAGGGCAAAGAAATGGTAAAGGAAGGTAAGGCACGGCAAGGCAATGCAAAGATTAGGAAAGGCAACACAAGGCAATACAAAGTGAAGGCAAGACAACACAAGCAAGGCTAAGGCAACGGGAGGCAGCAAGGCAAGGGTAACGGACGGCACGGCAAGGCAAGACAAGGGTAACGGAAGGCTCGGCAAACCAAGGGAAGGACAAGGCAAGGCACTGCATGGCAAGGGAAGTCTAAGGCATGACAACGCAAGGTTAGGCAATAGACGGCAAGGCAAGGAAGGGGTAACGGAATGCAAGGCACGGCAAGGCCAGGAAAGTGTAACGGAAGGCAAGGCAAGGTAAGGCAAGGCAAGGCAAGGCTAAAGCACTACAATGCAAGGCTAGGCAATGCACGGATAAGGCATGGAAATGTTAACGGAAGGCAAGGCACGGAAAGGCAAGGAAAGGGTAACGGAAGGCAAGGCACGGCAACCAAGGCAAGGCTAAGGCAAGGCAAAGCAATGCAAAGCAAAGTTAAGGCAAGGCAAGGAAAGGGTAACAGAAAGGAAGGCAATTCAAGGCAAAGCAAGGCAAGGAATGGGTAACGGAAGGAAAGGCAAGGCAAGGCAAAGCAAGGAAAGGCAAGGCAAAGCAAGGCAAGGCAAGGGTAAAGGAAGGGACGGCAAGGCAAGGGAAGGACAAGGCAAGGCACGGCAAGGCAAGGAAAGGCTAAGGTAAGGCAACGCAAGGCTATGTAATGCACGGCAAGGGAAGGGAAGGGTAACGGAAGGCAAGGCAAGGCAAAGCAAGAAAAGGCAAGGGGAACAGGCGGCACGGCAAGGCAAGGCAAGCCAACTAAGGCTAAGGCAAGGTAAGGAAAGGCTATGGCACGACAACGCAAGGCTAGGCAATGCACAGCAAGGAAAATAAGGGTAACCGAAGGCAAGGCAAAGCAATGCAAGTCAAGGGTAACGGAAGGCACGGCAAGGCAAGAAAATGTTAACGGAAGGCACGGCAAGGGAAGGGAAGGAAAAGGCAAGGCACGGCAAGGCAAGGAAAGGCTAGGGCAAGGCAAATCAAGGCTAGCCAATTCACGGGAAGGCAAGGAATGGGTAACGGAAGGCAAGGCATGGCAAGGCTAGGGCACGGCAACGCAAGGCTAGGCAATGCACGGCAAGGAAAGGAAAGGGAACCGGGAGGCAAGGCAAAGCAAGGCAAGTCAAGGGTAACGGAAGGCATGGCAAAGCAAGAAAATGTTAACGGAAGGCACGGCAAGGGAAGGGAAGGGCAAGGCAAGGCAAGGCAAGGCAAGGCAAGGCAAGGCTAATGCAAGGCAAGGCAAGCCCAGGCAATCCATGGCAAGGCAAGGTAAGGGTAAGGGAAAGCACGGCAAGGCAAGGGAAGGCTAGAGGAAGGCAATGCAAGGCTAGGCAATGTACGGCAAGGCAAGGAAAGGGTAAAGGAAGTCAAGGTACGTCAAGGCAATGCAACGCTGAGGAAAGGCAAGGCAAGGCAATGCAAAGTGAAGGCAAGACATCCCAAGCAAGGCTAAAGCAAGGGGAGGCAAGGGAAGGCAAGGGTAACGGAAGGCTCGGCAAGGCAAGGTAAGGACAAGGCAAGGCACGGCTAGGCAAGACAATGGTAACGGAGGGAAAGGCACCGCAAGGCAAGGAAAGGCTAAGGCAACGCAACGCAAGGCAACGCAAAGTTAAGGCAAGGTAAGGAACGGGTAACGGAAGGCAAGGCACGGAAAGGCAAGGAAAGGGTAACGGAAGGGAAGGCACGGCAACCAAGGCAAGGCTAAGGCAAGGCAACGCAAGGCAACGCAAAGTTAAGGCAAGGCAAGGAAAGGGTAACAGAAAGGAAGGCAATTCAAGGCAAAGCAAGGCAAGGAATGGGTAACGGAAGGAAAGTCAAGGCAAGGCAAAGCAAGGCAAGGCAAGGCAAAGCAAGGCAAGGCAAGGGTAACGGAAGGGACGGCAAGGCAAGGGCAGGAAAAGGCAAGGCACGGCAAGGCAAGGAAAGGCTAAGGTAAGGCAACGCAAGGCTATGCAATGCACGGCAAGGCAAGGGAAGGGTAACGGAAGGCAAGGCAAGGCAAGGGAAGAAAAGGCAAGGGGAACAGACGGCACGGCAAGGCAAGGCAAGACAAGTAAGGCTAAGGCAAGGCAAGCACAGGCTATGGCACGACAACGCAAGGCTAGGCAATGCACCGCAAGGAAAGGAAAGGGTAACCGAAGGCAAGGCAAAGCAAGGCAAGTCAAGGGTAACGGAAGGCACGGCAAGGCAAGAAAATGTTAACGGAAGGCACGGCAAGGGAAGGGAAGGACAAGTCAAGGCACGGCAAGGCAAGGAAAGGCTAGGGCAAGGCAACTCAAGGCTAGCCAATGCACGGGAAGGCAAGGAATGGGTAACGGAAGGCAAGACAAGGCAAGGCTAGGGCACGGCAACGCAAGGCTAGGCAATGCACGGCAAGGAAAGGAAAGGGAACCGGGAGGCAAGGCAAAATAAAGGCAAGTCAAGGGTAACGGAAGGCACGGCAAAGCAAGGGAGGACAAGGCAAGGCATGGCAAGGAAGGCAAGGCTAAGACAAGGCAACGCAAGGCCAGGCAATGCACGGCAAGGCAAGGAAAGGGTAAAGGAAGGTAAGGCTCGGCAAGGCAATGCAAAGAGGAGGAAAGGCAACACAAGGCAATACAAAGTGAAGGCAAGACAACACAAGCAAGGCTAAGGCAACGGGAGGCAGCAAGGCAAGGGTAACGGACGGCACGGCAAGGCCAGACAAGGGTAACGGAAGGCTCGGCAAACCAAGGGAAGGACAAAGCAAGGCACTGCAAGGCAAGGCAAGTCTAAGGCATGACAACGCAAGGTTAGGCAATAGACGGCAAGGCAAGGAAAGGGTAACGGAAGGCAAGGCACGGCAAGGCAAGGCAAGGTTAAGGCAAGGAAACACAAGGCTAGGCAATGCACGGCAAGGCCAGGAAGGGGTAACGGAATGCAAGGCACGGCAAGGCCAGGAAAGGGTAACGGAAGGCAAGGAAAGGTAAGGCAAGGCAAGGCAAGGGTAAAGCACTACAATGCAAGGCTAGGCAATGCACGGATAAGGCATGGAAAGGGTAACGAAAGGCAAGGCAAGGCAAAGCAAGGCAAGTCAAGGGTAAAGGAAGGCACGGCAAGGCCAGACAAGGTAATGTAAGGCTAAGGCAAGGCATTGCCTTGCAAGGCCAGGTTAAGGGAAGGCAAGACAAGCAAGGTTAAGGGAAGGAGAGACAAAGCTAATACACAACAAAGCAAGGCTAGGCAATGCACGGCAAGGCAAGGAAAGGGTAACAGAATGTAAGGCAATGCAAGGCAAAGCAAAGCAAGGCAAGGGTAACGGACGGCACGGCAAGGGAAGACAAGGGTAACAGAAGGCTCGGCAAGGCAAGGGAAGGACAAGGCAAGGCACGGCAAGGCAAGGAAAGGCTAGGCAATGCACGGCAAGGCAAGGATAGGGAAACGGAAGGCAAGGCACGGCAAGGCAAGGCAAGGCTAAGACAAGGCAACGCAAGGCTATGCAATGTACGGCAAGGCAAGGATAGGGTAACGGAAGGCAAAGCACGGCAAGACAATGCAATGCTGAGGAAAGTCAAAGCAAGGCAATGCAATGTGAAATCAACACAACACAAGCAAGGCTAAGGCAAGGGGAGGCAAGGGAAGGCAAGGGTAACGGAAGGCACGGCAAGGCAAGACAAGGGTAACAGAAGGCTCGGCAAGGCAAGGCAAGGACAAGGCAAGGCACGGCAAGGCAAGGCAAGGCTAAGGCAACGCAACGCAAAGCAAGGCAATGCGAAGTTAAGGCAAGGAAAGGAAAGAGTAACAGAAGGCAAGGCAATGCAAAGCAAAGCAAGGCAAGGAAAGGGCAATGGAAGTCAAGGCAAGGCAAGGCAAAGCAAGGCAACGCAAGGCAAAGCAAGACAAGGCAAGGCAAGGCAAGGGTAACGGAAGGCACGGCAAGGGAAGGAAAGGCTAAGGTAAGGCAACGCAAGGCTGGGCAATGCACAGCAAGGCAAGGGAAGAGTATCGGAACGCAAGGCAAGGCAAAGCAAGAAAAGGCAAGGGTAACAGAGGGCACGGCAAGGCAAGGCAAGCCAAGTAAGGCTAAGGCAAGGCAAGGAAAGGCTATGGCACGACAACGCAACGCTAGGCAATGCACCGCAAGGAAAAGAAAGGGTAACCGAAGGCAAGGCAAAGCAAGGCAAGTCAAGGGTAACGGAAGGCACGACAAGGCAAGAAAATGTTAACGGAGGCACGGCAAGGGAAGGGAAGGACAAGGTAAGGTACGGCAAGGCAAGGAAAGGCTAGGGCAAGGCAACTCAAGGCTAGCCAATGCACGGGAAGGCAAGGAATGGGTAAAGGAAGGCAAGACAAGGCAAGGCTCGGGCACGGCAACGCAAGACTAGGCAATGCACGGCAAGGAAAGGAAAGGGAACCGGGAGGCAAGGCAAAGCAAGGCAATTCAATGGTAACGGAAGGCACGGCAAAGCAAGGGAGGACAAGGCAAGCCATGGCAAGGAAGGCAAGGCTAAGACAAGGCAACGAAAGGCTAGGCAATGCACGGCAGGGCAAAGAAATGGTAAAGGAAGGTAAGGCACGGCAAGGCAATGCAAAGATTAGGAAAGGCAACACAAGGCAATACAAAGTGAAGGCAAGACAACACAAGCAAGGCTAAGGCAACGGGAGGCAGCAAGGCAAGGGTAACGGACGGCACGGCAAGGCAAGACAAGGGTAACGGAAGGCTCGGCAAACCAAGGGAAGGACAAGGCAAGGCACTGCATGGCAAGGGAAGTCTAAGGCATGACAACGCAAGGTTAGGCAATAGACGGCAAGGCAAGGAAGGGGTAACGGAATGCAAGGCACGGCAAGGCCAGGAAAGTGTAACGGAAGGCAAGACAAGGTAAGGCAAGGCAAGGCAAGGCTAAAGCACTACAATGCAAGGCTAGGCAATGCACGGATAAGGCATGGAAAGGTTAACGGAAGGCAAGGCACGGAAAGGCAAGGAAAGGGTAACGGAAGGCAAGGCACGGCAACCAAGGCAAGGCTAAGGCAAGGCAAAGCAATGCAAAGCAAAGTTAAGGCAAGGCAAGGAAAGGGTAACAGAAAGGAAGGCAATTCAAGGCAAAGCAAGGCAAGGAATGGGTAACGGAAGGAAAGGCAAGGCAAGGCAAAGCAAGGAAAGGCAAGGCAAAGCAAGGCAAGGCAAGGGTAAAGGAAGGGACGGCAAGGCAAGGGAAGGACAAGGCAAGGCACGGCAAGGCAAGGAAAGGCTAAGGTAAGGCAACGCAAGGCTATGTAATGCACGGCAAGGGAAGGGAAGGGTAACGGAAGGCAAGGCAAGGCAAAGCAAGAAAAGGCAAGGGGAACAGACGGCACGGCAAGGCAAGGCAAGCCAACTAAGGCTAAGGCAAGGTAAGGAAAGGCTATGGCACGACAACGCAAGGCTAGGCAATGCACAGCAAGGAAAAGTAAGGGTAACCGAAGGCAAGGCAAAGCAATGCAAGTCAAGGGTAACGGAAGGCACGGCAAGGCAAGAAAATGTTAAAGGAAGGCACGGCAAGGGAAGGGAAGGAAAAGGCAAGGCACGGCAAGGCAAGGAAAGGCTAGGGCAAGGCAAATCAAGGCTAGCCAATTCACGGGAAGGCAAGGAATGGGTAACGGAAGGCAAGGCATGGCAAGGCTAGGGCACGGCAACGCAAGGCTAGGCAATGCACGTCAAGGAAAGGAAAGGGAACCGGGAGGCAAGGCAAAGCAAGGCAAGTCAAGGGTAACGGAAGGCATGGCAAAGCAAGAAAATGTTAACGGAAGGCACGGCAAGGGAAGGGAAGGGCAAGGCAAGGCAAGGCAAGGCAAGGCAAGGCAAGGCAAGGCTAATGCAAGGCAAGGCAAGCCCAGGCAATCCATGGCAAGGCAAGGTAAGGGTAAGGGATAGCACGGCAAGGCAAGGGAAGGCTAGAGGAAGGCAATGCAAGGCTAGGCAATGTACGGCAAGGCAAGGAAAGGGTAAAGGAAGTCAAGGTACGTCAAGGCAATGCAACGCTGAGGAAAGGCAAGGCAAGGCAATGCAAAGTGAAGGCAATACATCCCAAGCAAGGCTAAAGCAAGGGGAGGCAAGGCAAGGCAAGGGTAACGGAAGGCACGGCAAGGCACGAAAAGGGTCACCGAAGGCTCGGCAAGGCAAGGGAAGGACAAGGCAAGGCACGGCAAGGCAAGGAAAGGCTAAGGGAAGGCAACGCAATGCTAGGCAATGCACAGCAAGGCAAGGGAAGGGTTACGGTACGCAAGGCAAGGCAAGGCAAAGAAAGGGAAAGGAAGGCAAGGTAAGGGTAATGGAAGGCACGGCATGACAAGGGACGGACAAGGCAAGGCAAGGCAAGGCAAGGCAAGGCTAAGGCAAGGCAACGCAAGGCAAGGCAAGTTGAAGGACAGGCAAGACAAGCAAGGCCAAGGTAATGGGAGGAAAGGCTAAGCCACGAAATCGCAAGGCTAGGCAACGCACGGCAATCAAGGAAAGGGTAATGGAAGGCAAGGCAAGGTAAGGCAATGCAAGGCACGGGAAGTGTAACGGAAGGCACGGCAAGGCAAGGGAAGGACAAAGCAAGGCACGGCAAGGAAGGCAAGGCTAAGACAAGGCAACGCCAGGCTAGGCCATGCACGGCAAGGCAAGGAAAGGGTAAAGGAAGGTAAGGCACGGCAAGGCAATGCAAAGAGGAGGAAAGGCAACGCAAGGCAATACAAAGTGAAGGCAAGACAACACAAGCAAAGCTAAGGCAAGGGCAGGCAGCAAGGCAAGGGTAACGGACGGCACGGCATGGCAAGACAAGGGTAACGGAAGGCTGGGCAAACCAAGGGAAGGACAAGGCAAGGCACTGGAAGGCAAGGCAAGTCAAAGGCATGACAACGCAAGGCTAGGCAATGCACGGCAAGGCAAGGAAAGGGTAACGGAAGGCAAGGCACGGTAAGGCAAGGCAAGGCTAAGGCAAGGCAACAAAAGGCTAGGCAATGCACGAGAAGGCAAGGAAAGGGTAATGGAAGGCAAGGCAAGGCAAGGCATTGCAAGGCAAGCCTAAATCACTACAATGCAAGGCACGGAAATGCACGGATGAGGCAAGGAAAGGGTAATGGAAGGCAAGGCAAGGCAAAGCAAGGCAAGTCAAGGGTGAAGGAAGGCACGGCAAGGCACGACAAGGTAATGTAAGGCTAAGGCAAGGCAAGACAATGGTAACGGAAGGCAAGGAACGGCAAGGCAAGGAAAGGCAAAGGCAACGCAACGCAGCGCAAGGCAACGCGAAGTTAAGGCAAGGCAAGGAACGGGTAACGGAAGGGAAGGCAAGGAAAGGCACGGAAAGGGTAACGGAAAGCAAGGCACGGCAAGGAAAGGCAAGGCTAAGGAAAGGAAACGCAAGGCAAAGCAAAGTTCAGGCAAGGCAAGGAAAAGGTAACAGAAAGCAAGGCAATGCAAGGCAAGGCAAGGCAAGGCAAAGCAAGGCAAGGAAAGGGTAACGGAAGGGACGGCAAGGCAAGGGAAGGACAAGGCAAGGCACGGCAAGGCAAGGAAAGGCTAAGTTAAGGCAACGCAAGGCTATGCAATGTACGGCAAGTCAAGGAAGGGTAACGGAAGGCAAGGCAAAGCAAAGCAAGAAAAGGCAAGGGGAACAGACGGCACGGCAAGCTAAGGCAATCCAAGTAAGGCTAAGGCAACGCAAGGAAAGGCTATGGCACAACAACGCAACGCTAGGCAATGCACCGCAAGGAAAGGAAAGGGTAACCGAAGGCAAGGCAAAGCAAGGCAAGTCAAGAGTAACGGAAGGCACGGCAAGGCAAGAGAATGTTAACGGAAGGCACGGCAAGGGAAGGGATGGAAAAGGCAAGGCACCGCAAGGAAAGGAAAGGCTAGGGCAAGGCAAGTCAAGGCTAGCCAATTCACGGGAAGGCAAGGAATGGGTAACGGAAGGCAAGGCAAGGCAAGGCCAGGGCACGGCAAAGCAAGGCTAGGCAATGCACGGCAAGGAAAGGAAAGGGAACCGGGAGGCAAGGCAAAGCAAGGCATGTCAAGGGTAACGGAAGGCACGGCAAAGCAAGAAAATGTTAACGGAAGGCACAGCAAGGGAAGGGAAGGGCAAAGCAAGGCAAGGCAAGGCAAGGCAAGGCTAATGCAAGGCAAGGCAAGGCCAGGCAATCCATGGCAAGGCAAGGTAAGGGTCAGGGAAAGCACGGCAAGGCAAGGGAAGGACAAGGCAAGGCACGGCAAGGCAAGGGTAACGGAAGTCACGGCAAGGCAAGACAAGGGTAACGGAAGGCAAGGAACGGCAAGGCAAGGCAAGGCTAAGGCACGACAACGCAAGGCTAGGCAATGCACGGCAAGGCAAGGAAAGGGTATCGGAAGGCAAGGCAAGGCAAGGCTAAGGCACGACAACTCAAGGCTAGGCAATGCACGGCAAGGAAAGGAAAGGGTAACAGAAGGCACAGCAAAGCACGGAAAGCGTAAAGAAAGGCAAGGCAAGGCAAGGCAAAGCAAGGCAAGGCAAGGGTAACTGAAGGCGTGGCAAGGCAAGGGAAGAACAAGGCAAGGCACGGCAAGGCAAGGCAAGGCTTATACAACGCAACACAACGCAAGGCAACGCGAAGTTAAGGCAAGGCAAGAAAAGGTTAATGGAAGGCAAGGCACGGAAAGGCAACCAAAGGGTATCGAAGGCAAGACACGGCAATGCCAAGGCAACACATGGCTGGCCAATGCACGGCAAGGCAACGTAAGGGTAAGGGAAGGCACGCAAGGCAAGGCAAGGCAAAGCAAGGCAAGGCAAGGGTAAAGGAAGGCACAGCAAGGCCAGACAATGGTAACGGAAGTCAAGACACGGCAAGGCAAGGCAAGGCTAAGGCAACGCAACGCAACGCAAGGGAACGCAAAGTTAAGGGATGGCAAGGAAAGGGTAACGGAAGGGAACTCACGGCAATGCAAGGCAAGGCTAAGGCAAGGCAACGCAAGGCAACGCAATGTTAAGACAAGGCAAGGAAAGGGAAACAGAAGGCAAGGCAATGCAAGGCAAAGCAAGGCAAGGAAAGGGTAACGGAAGTCAAGGCAAGGCCAGGCAAGGCAAGGAAAGGCAAACAAAGGCAAAGGAAGGGAAGGCACGGGTAACGCAAGGCACGGCAAGGCAAACCAAGGGTAACAGAAGGCTCGGCAAGGCAAGGGAAGGACAAGGCAAGGCACGGCAAGGCAAGGCAAGTCTGAGGCATGAAAACGCAAGGTTAGGCAATGCACGGCAAGGCAAGGAAAGGGTAACGGAAGGGAAGGCAAGGCAAGGGAAACCAAGGCAATGCAAGGGTAAAGGAAGGCACGGCAAGGCAAGACGAGGGTAACGGAAGGCACGGCAAGGCAAGGGAAGGACACGGCAAGGCAAGGCATGGCAAGGAAAGGCGAGGGCAAGGCAACTCAAGGCTAGCCAATGCACGGGAAGGCAAGGAATGGGTAACGGAAGGCAAGACAAGGCAAGGCTAGGGCACGGCCACGCAAGGCTAGGCAATGCACGGCAAGGAGAGGAAAGGGAACCGGGAGGCAAGGCAAAGCAAGGCAAGTCAAGGGTAACGGAAGGCACGGCAAAGCAAGGGAGGACAAGGCAAGGCATGGCAAGGAAGGCAAGGCTTAGACAAGGCAACGCAAGGCTAGGCAATGCACGGCAAGGCAAGGAAAGGGTAACGGAAGGTAAGGCACGGCAAGGCAATGCAAAGATGAGGAAAGGCAACACAAGGCAATACAAAGTGAAGGCAAGACAACACAAGCAAAGGCTAAGGCAACGGGAGGCAGCAAGGCAAGGGTAACGGACGGCACGGCAAGGAAAGACAAGGGTAACGGAAGGCTCGGCAAACCAAAGGAAGGACAAGGCAAGGCACTGCAAGGCAAGGCAAGTCTAAGGCATGACAACGCAAGGTCAGGCAATAGACGGCAAGGCAAGGAAAGGGTAACGGAAGGCAAGGCACTGCAAGGCAAGGCAAGGTAAAGGCAAGGCAACACAAGGCTAGGCAATGCACGGCAAGGCCAGGAAGGGGTAACGGAATGCAAGGTACGGCAAGGCCAGGAAAGGGTAACGGAAGGCAAGGCAAGGTAAGGCAAGGCAAGGCAAGGCTAAAGCACTACAATGCAAGGCTAGGCAATGCACGGATAAGGCATGGAAATGGTAACGGAAGGCAAGGCAAGGCACAGCAAGGCAAGTCAAGGGTAAAGGAAGGCACGGCAAGGCAAGACAAGGTAATATAAGGCTAAGGCAAGGCATTGCATTGCAAGGCCTGGTTAAGGGAAGGCAAAACAAGCAAGGTTAAGGGAAGGAGAGACAAAGCTAATACTCAACAAAGCAAGGCTAGGCAATGCACGGCAAGGCAAGGAAAGGGTAACAGAAGGTAAGGCAATGCAAGGCAAAGCAAAGCAAGGCAACGGTAACGGAAGGCACGGCAAGGGAAGACAAGGGTAAAAGAAGGCACGGCAAGGCAAGGGAAGGACAAGGCAAGGCACGGCAAGGCAAGGCATGTCTAAGGCATGAAAACTCAAGGTTAGGCAATGCACGGCAAGGCAAGGAAAGGGTAACGGAAGGCAAGGCAAGGCAAGGCAAAGCAAGACAAGGCAAGGGTAAAGGAAGGCACGGCAAGGCAAGACGAGGGTAACGGAAGGCACGGCAAGGCAAGGGAAGGACATGGCAAGGCAAGGCAAGGTAAGGCAAGGCTAAGGCAAGGCAATGCCATGCAAGGCCAGGTTAAGGGAAGGCAAGACAAGCAAGGCTAAGGCAAGGGGAGTCAAGGCTAAGGCACGACAATGCAAGGCTAGGTAATGCACGGCAAGGCAAGGAAAGGGTAATGGAAGGCAAGGCAAGGCAAAGCAATGCAAGGCACGGGAAGTGTAACGGAAGGCACGGCAAGGCAAGGGAAGGGCAAGGAAAGGCACGGCAAGGAAGGCAAGGCTAAGACAAAGCAACGCCAGGCTAGGCAATGCACGGGAAGGCAAGGAAAGGGTAAAGGAAGGTAATCACGGCAAGGCAATGCAAAGAGGAGGAAAGGCAACGCAAGGCAATACAAAGTGAAGGCAAGACAACACAAGCAAAGCTAAGGCAAGGGGAGGCAGCAAGGCAAGGGTAACGGACGGCACGGCATGGCAAGACAAGGGTAACGGAAGGCTGGGCAAACCAAGGGAAGGACAAGGCAAGGCACTGGAAGGCAAGCCAAGTCTAAGGCATGACAACGAAAGGCTAGGCAATAGACGGCAAGGCAAGGAAAGGGTAACGGAAGGCAAGGCACGGCAAGGCAAGGCAAGGCTAAGGCAAGGCAACACAAGGCTAGGCAATGCACGGCAAGGCCAGGAACGGGTAACGGAAGGCAAGGCAAGGAAAGGCATTGCAAGGCAAGCCTAAATCACTACAATGCAAGGCACGGAAATGCACGGATGAGGCAAGGAAAGGGTAATGGAAGGCAAGGCAAGGCAAAGCAAGGCAAGTCAAGGTTAAAGGAAGGCACGGCAAGGCACGACAAGGTAATGTAAGGCTAAGGCAAGGCAAGACAATGGTAACGGAAGGCAAGGAACGGCAAGGCAAGGAAAGGCTAAGGCAACGCAACGCAACGCAAGGCAACGCGAAGTTAAGGCAAGGCAAGGAACGGGTAACGGAAGGGAAGGCAAGGAAAGGCACGGAAAGGGTAACGGAAAGCAAGGCACGGCAAGGAAAGGCAAGGCTAAGGAAAGGAAACGCAAGGCAAAGCAAAGTTCAGGCAAGGCAAGGAAAAGGTAACAGAAAGCAAGGCAATGCAAGGCAAGGCAAGGCAAGGCAAAGCAAGGCAAGGAAAGGGTAACGGAAGGGACGGCAAGGCAAGGGAAGGACAAGGCAAGGCACGGCAAGGCAAGGAAAGGCTAAGTTAAGGCAACGCAAGGCTATGCAATGTACGGCAAGTCAAGGAAGGGTAACGGAAGGCAAGGCAAAGCAAAGCAAGAAAAGGCAAGGGGAACAGACGGTACGGCAAGGCAAGGCAAGCCAAGTAAGGCTAAGGCAAGGCAAGGAAAGTCTATGGCACGACAACGCAACCCTAGGCAATGCACCGCAAGGAAAGGAAAGGGTAACCGAAGGCAAGGCAAAGCAAGGCAAGTCAAGAGTAACGGAAGGCACGGCAAGGCAAGAGAATGTTAACGGAAGGCACGGCAAGGGAAGGGAAGGAAAAGGCAAGGCACGGCAAGGAAAGGAAAGGCTAGGGCAAGGCAAGTCAAGGTTAGCCAATTAACGGGAAGGCAAGGAATGGGTAACGGAAGGCAAGGCAAGGCAAGGCTAGGGCACGGCAAAGCAAGGCTAGGCAATGCACGGCAAGGAATGGAAAGGGAACCGGGAGGCAAGGCAAAGCAAGGCAAGTCAAGGGTAATGGAAGGCACGGCAAAGCAAGAAAATGTTAACGGAAGGCACGGCAAGGGAATGGAAGGGCAAGGCAAGGCAAGGCAAGGCTAATGCAAGGCAAGGCAAGGCCAGGCAATCCATGGCAAGGCAAGGTAAGGGTCAGGGAAAGCACGGCAAGGCAAGGGAAGGACAAGGCAAGGCACGGCAAGGCAAGACAAGGGTAACGGAAGGCAAGGAACGGCAAGGCAAGGCAAGGCAAGGCAAGGCAAGGGTAAAGGATGGCAAGGCAAGGCCAGACAATGGTAACGGAAGGCAAGACACGGCAAGGCCAGGCAAGGCTAAGGCAACGCAATGCAACGCAAGGCAACGCAAATTTAAGGCAAGGCAAGGCAAGGGTAATGGAAGGGAACTCACGGCAATGCAAGGCAAGGCTAAGGCAAGGCAACGCAAGGCAACGCAAAGTTAAGACAAGGCAAGGAAAGGGAAACAGAAGGCAAGGCAATGCAAGGCAAAGTAAGGCAAGGAAAGGGTAACGGAAGTCAAGGCAAGGCCAGGCAAGGCAAGGAAAGGCAAAGAAAGGCAAAGGAAGGGAAGGCACGGGTAACGCAAGGCACGGCAAGGCAAAACAAGGGTAACAGAAGGCTCGGCAAGGCAAGGGAAGGACAAGGCAAGGCACGGCAAGGCAAGGCAAGTCTAAGGCATGAAAACGCAAGGTTAGGCAATGCACGGCAAGGCAAGGAAAGGGTAACGGAAGGGAAGACAAGGCAAGGGAAAGCAAGGGAATGCAAGGGTAAAGGAAGGCACGGCAAGGCAAGACGAGGGTAACGGAAGGCACGGCAAGGCAAGGGAAGGACACGGCAAGGCAAGGCATGGCAAGGAAAGGCGAGGGCAAGGCAACTCAAGGCTAGCCAATGCACGGGAAGGCAAGGAATGGGTAACGGAAGGCAAGACAAGGCAAGGCTAGGGCACGGCCACGCAAGGCTAGGCAATGCACGGCAAGGAGAGGAAAGGGAACCGGGAGGCAAGGCAAAGCAAGGCAAGTCAAGGGTAACGGAAGGCACGGCAAAGCAAGGGAGGACAAGGCAAGGCATGGCAAGGAAGGCAAGGCTTAGACAAGGCAACGCAAGGCTAGGCAATGCACGGCAAGGCAAGGAAAGGGTAACGGAAGGTAAGGCACGGCAAGGCAATGCAAAGATGAGGAAAGGCAACACAAGGCAATACAAAGTGAAGGCAAGACAACACAAGCAAAGGCTAAGGCAACGGGAGGCAGCAAGGCAAGGGTAACGGACGGCACGGCAAGGAAAGACAAGGGTAACGGAAGGCTCGGCAAACCAAAGGAAGGACAAGGCAAGGCACTGCAAGGCAAGGCAAGTCTAAGGCATGACAACGCAAGGTCAGGCAATAGACGGCAAGGCAAGGAAAGGGTAACGGAAGGCAAGGCACTGCAAGGCAAGGCAAGGTAAAGGCAAGGCAACACAAGGCTAGGCAATGCACGGCAAGGCCAGGAAGGGGTAACGGAATGCAAGGCACGGCAAGGCCAGGAAAGGGTAACGGAAGGCAAGGCAAGGTAAGGCAAGGCAAGGCAAGGCTAAAGCACTACAATGCAAGGCTAGGCAATGCACGGATAAGGCATGGAAATGGTAACGGAAGGCAAGGCAAGGCACAGCAAGGCAAGTCAAGGGTAAAGGAAGGCACGGCAAGGCAAGACAAGGTAATATAAGGCTAAGGCAAGGCATTGCATTGCAAGGCCTGGTTAAGGGAAGGCAAAACAAGCAAGGTTAAGGGAAGGAGAGACAAAGCTAATACTCAACAAAGCAAGGCCAGGCAATGCACGGCAAGGCAAGGAAAGGGTAACAGAAGGTAAGGCAATGCAAGGCAAAGCAAAGCAAGGCAACGGTAACGGAAGGCACGGCAAGGGAAGACAAGGGTAAAAGAAGGCACGGCAAGGCAAGGGAAGGACAAGGCAAGGCACGGCAAGGCAAGGCATGTCTAAGGCATGAAAACTCAAGGTTAGGCAATGCACGGCAAGGCAAGGAAAGGGTAACGGAAGGCAAGGCAAGGCAAGGCAAAGCAAGACAAGGCAAGGGTAAAGGAAGGCATGGCAAGGCAAGACGAGGGTAACGGAAGGCACGGCAAGGCAAGGGAAGGACATGGCAAGGCAAGGCAAGGTAAGGCAAGGCTAAGGCAAGGCAATGCCATGCAAGGCCAGGTTAAGGGAAGGCAAGACAAGCAAGGCTAAGGCAAGGGGAGTCAAGGCTAAGGCACGACAATGCAAGGCTAGGTAATGCACGGCAAGGCAAGGAAAGGGTAATGGAAGGCAAGGCAAGGCAAAGCAATGCAAGGCACGGGAAGTGTAACGGAAGGCACGGCAAGGCAAGGGAAGGGCAAGGCAAGGCACGGCAAGGAAGGCAAGGCTAAGACAAAGCAACGCCAGGCTAGGCAATGCACGGGAAGGCAAGGAAAGGGTAAAGGAAGGTAATCACGGCAAGGCAATGCAAAGAGGAGGAAAGGCAACGCAAGGCAATACAAAGTGAAGGCAAGACAACACAAGCAAAGCTAAGGCAAGGGGAGGCAGCAAGGCAAGGGTAACGGACGGCACGGCATGGCAAGACAAGGGTAACGGAAGGCTGGGCAAACCAAGGGAAGGACAAGGCAAGGCACTGGAAGGCAAGCCAAGTCTAAGGCATGACAACGAAAGGCTAGGCAATAGACGGCAAGGCAAGGAAAGGGTAACGGAAGGCAAGGCACGGCAAGGCAAGGCAAGGCTAAGGCAAGGCAACACAAGGCTAGGCAATGCACGGCAAGGCCAGGAAAGGGTAACGGAAGGCAAGGCAAGGAAAGGCATTGCAAGGCAAGCCTAAATCACTACAATGCAAGGCACGGAAATGCACGGATGAGGCAAGGAAAGGGTAATGGAAGGCAAGGCAAGGCAAAGCAAGGCAAGTCAAGGTTAAAGGAAGGCACGGCAAGGCACGACAAGGTAATGTAAGGCTAAGGCAAGGCAAGACAATGGTAACGGAAGGCAAGGAACGGCAAGGCAAGGAAAGGCTAAGGCAACGCAACGCAACGCAAGGCAACGCGAAGTTAAGGCAAGGCAAGGAACGGGTAACGGAAGGGAAGGCAAGGAAAGGCACGGAAAGGGTAACGGAAAGCAAGGCACGGCAAGGAAAGGCAAGGCTAAGGAAAGGAAACGCAAGGCAAAGCAAAGTTCAGGCAAGGCAAGGAAAAGGTAACAGAAAGCAAGGCAATGCAAGGCAAGGCAAGGCAAGGCAAAGCAAGGCAAGGAAAGGGTAACGGAAGGGACGGCAAGGCAAGGGAAGGACAAGGCAAGGCACGGCAAGGCAAGGAAAGGCTAAGTTAAGGCAACGCAAGGCTATGCAATGTACGGCAAGTCAAGGAAGGGTAACGGAAGGCAAGGCAAAGCAAAGCAAGAAAAGGCAAGGGGAACAGACGGTACGGCAAGGCAAGGCAAGCCAAGTAAGGCTAAGGCAAGGCAAGGAAAGTCTATGGCACGACAACGCAACCCTAGGCAATGCACCGCAAGGAAAGGAAAGGGTAACCGAAGGCAAGGCAAAGCAAGGCAAGTCAAGAGTAACGGAAGGCACGGCAAGGCAAGAGAATGTTAACGGAAGGCACGGCAAGGGAAGGGAAGGAAAAGGCAAGGCACGGCAAGGAAAGGAAAGGCTAGGGCAAGGCAAGTCAAGGCTAGCCAATTAACGGGAAGGCAAGGAATGGGTAACGGAAGGCAAGGCAAGGCAAGGCTAGGGCACGGCAAAGCAAGGCTAGGCAATGCACGGCAAGGAATGGAAAGGGAACCGGGAGGCAAGGCAAAGCAAGGCAAGTCAAGGGTAATGGAAGGCACGGCAAAGCAAGAAAATGTTAACGGAAGGCACGGCAAGGGAATGGAAGGGCAAGGCAAGGCAAGGCAAGGCTAATGCAAGGCAAGGCAAGGCCAGGCAATCCATGGCAAGGCAAGGTAAGGGTCAGGGAAAGCACGGCAAGGCAAGGGAAGGACAAGGCAAGGCACGGCAAGGCAAGACAAGGGTAACGGAAGGCAAGGAACGGCAAGGCAAGGCAAGGCAAGGCAAGGCAAGGGTAAAGGATGGCAAGGCAAGGCCAGACAATGGTAACGGAAGGCAAGACACGGCAAGGCCAGGCAAGGCTAAGGCAACGCAATGCAACGCAAGGCAACGCAAATTTAAGGCAAGGCAAGGCAAGGGTAATGGAAGGGAACTCACGGCAATGCAAGGCAAGGCTAAGGCAAGGCAACGCAAGGCAACGCAAAGTTAAGACAAGGCAAGGAAAGGGAAACAGAAGGCAAGGCAATGCAAGGCAAAGTAAGGCAAGGAAAGGGCAACGGAAGTCAAGGCAAGGCCAGGCAAGGCAAGGAAAGGCAAAGAAAGGCAAAGGAAGGGAAGGCACGGGTAACGCAAGGCACGGCAAGGCAAAACAAGGGTAACAGAAGGCTCGGCAAGGCAAGGGAAGGACAAGGCAAGGCACGGCAAGGCAAGGCAAGTCTAAGGCATGAAAACGCAAGGTTAGGCAATGCACGGCAAGGCAAGGAAAGGGTAACGGAAGGGAAGACAAGGCAAGGGAAAGCAAGGGAATGCAAGGGTAAAGGAAGGCACGGCAAGGCAAGACGAGGGTAACGGAAGGCACGGCAAGGCAAGGGAAGGACAGGGCAAGGCACGGCATGGCAAGGAAAGGCGAGGGCAAGGCAACTCAAGGCTAGCCAATGCACGGGAAGGCAAGGAATGGGTGACGGAAGGCAAGACAAGGCAAGGCTAGGGCACGGCAACGCAAGGCTAGGCAATGCACGGCAAGGAAAGGAAAGGGAACCGGGAGGCAAGGCAAAGCACGGCAATTCAAGGGTAACGGAAGGCACGGCAAAGCAAGGGAGGACAAGGCAAGGCATGGCAAGGAAGGCAAGGCTAAGACTAGGCATTGCAAGGCTAGGCAATGCACGGCAAGGCAAGGAAAGGGTAAAGGAAGGTAAGGCTCGGCAAGGCAATGCAAAGATGAGGAAAGGCAACACAAGGCAATACAAAGTGAAGGCAAGACAACACAAGCAAGGCTAAGGCAACCGGAGGCAGCAAGGCAAGGGTAACGGACGGCACGGCAAGGCAAGACAAGGGTAACGGAAGGCTCGGCAAACCAAGGGAAGGACAAGGCAAGGCACTGCAAGGCAAGGCAAGTCTAAGGCAGGAAAACGCAAGGTTAGGCAATAGACGGCAAGGCAAGGAAAGGGTAACGGAAGGCAAGGCACGGCAAGGCAAGGCAAGGTTAAGGCAAGGCAACACAAGGCTAGGCAATGCACGGCAAGGCAAGGAAGGGGTAACGGAATGCAAGGCACGGCAAGGCCAGGAAAGGGTAACGGAAGGCAAGGCAAGGTAAGGCAAGGCAAGGCAAGGCTAAAGCACTACAATGCAAGGCTAGGCAATGCACGGATAAGGCATGGAAAGGGTAACGGAAGGCAAGGCAAGGCAAAGCAAGGCAAGTCAAGGGTAAAGGAAGGCACGGCAAGGGAAGGGAAGGACAAGACAAGGCACGGCAAGGCAAGGCAAGGCTAATGCCAAGCAAGGGAAGGCCAGGCAATGCATGGCAAGGCAAGGTAAGGTTTAAGGGAAAGCACGGCACGGCATGGGAAGGACAAGGCAAGGCACGGCAAGGCAAGGGTAACGGAAGGCACGGCAAGGCAAGACAATGGTAACGGTAGGCAAGGAACGGCAAGGCAAGGCAAGCGTATCAGAAGGCTCGGCAAGCTAAGTTAAGGACAAGGGAAGGCACGGCAAGGCATGACATTGGTAAAGGAAGGGAAGGCACGGCAAGGCAAGGAAAGGCTCAGGCAACGCAACGCAACGCAAGGGAACGCGAAGTTAAGGCAAAGCAAGGAACGGATAACGGAAGGGAAGGAACGGAAAGGCAGGGAAAGGCAAGGCAAGGCTAAGGCAAGGTAACGCAAGGAAAAGCAAAGTTAAGGCAAGGGAAGGGAAGGCAAGGCAAGGCAAGGCGAAGGCAAGGTAACGCAAGGCAAAGCAAAGTTAAGGCAAGGATAGGGAAGGGTACCAGAAAGCAAGGGAAAGCAAGACAAGGAAAGGCCAACAGAAGGCAGGGCAAGGTAAGACAAATCAAGGCAAGGCAAGGGTAATGGAAGGCACGGCATGACAAGGGAAGGACAAGGCAAGGCAAGGCACGGCAAGGCAAGGCAAGCCTAAGGCAAAGCAACGCAAGGCAAGGCAAGGTTAAGGCCAGGCAAGTCAAGCAAGCCTATGTTAAGTGGAGGCAAGGCTAAGCCACGAAAACGCAATGCTAGTCCATGCACGGCAAGGCAAGGAAAGGGTAACGGAAGGGAAGGCTAGGCAAGGCAAAGCAAGGCAAGGGAAGTGTAACGGAAGGCACTGCAAGGCAAAGGAAACACAATGGAAGGCACGGCAAGGCAAGGCAAGGATAAGTCAAGGCAACTCAAGGCAAGGCAAGGAACGGGTAACGGAAGGCATGGTAAGGCAAGAAAAGGGTAACGGAAGGCCAGGCACGGCAAGGCAAGGCAAGGGTAACAGAAGGCTCGGCAAGGCAAGGTAAGGACAAGGGAAGGCACGGCAAGGCAAAACAGTGGTAAAGGAAGGCAAGGGACGGCAAGGCAATGAAAGGCTAAGGCAACGCAACGCAACGCAAGGCAACGCGAAGTTAAGGCAAGTCAAGGAACGGGTAACGGAAGGGATGGCACGGAAAGGCACGGAAAGGGGAATGGAAGGCAAGGCACGGCAAGTCAAGGCAAGGCTAAGGCAAGGCAACGCAAGGCAAAGCAAAGTTAAGGCAAGGCAAGGAAAAAGAACAGAAAGCAAGTCAATGACAGGCAAAGCAAGGCAATTCAAGGCAAAGCAAGGCAAATCAAGGCAAGGCAAGGGTAACGGAAGGGACGGCAAGGTAAGGGAAGGAAAAGGCAAGGCACGGCAAGGCAAGGAAAGGGTAAGGTAAGGCAACGCAAGGCTCGGCAATGCACGGCAAGGAAAGGAAAGGGTAACGGGAGGCAAGGCAAAGCAAGGCAAATCAAGGGTAACGGAAGGCACGGCAAAGCAAGAAAATGTTAAAGGAAGGCACGGCAAGGGAAGGGAAGGACATTGCAAAGCACGGGAAGTGAAGGCAAGGCTCATGCAAGGCAAGGCAAGGCCAGGCAATGCATGGCAAGGCAAGGTAAGGGTAAGGGAATGCACGGCAAGGCAAGGGAAGGGCAAGGCAAGGCACGGCAAGGCAAGGGTAACGGAAGGCATGGCAAGGCAAGACAAGGGTAACGGAAGGCAAGGCACGCCAAGGCAAGGCAAGGGTAACAGAAGGCTCGGCAAGGCAAGGTAAGGACAAGGCAAGGCACGGCAAGGCAAGACAATGGTAAGGGAATGCAAGGCACGGCAAGGCAAGGAAAGGCTAAGGCAAGGCAACGCAAGGGAAAGCAAAGTTAAGGCAAGGCAAGGAAAGGCTAACAGAAAGCAAGGCAATGCAAGGTAAAGCAAGACAAGGAAAGGGTAACGGAAGGAAAGGCAAGGCAAGGCAAAGCAAGGCAAGGCAAGCAAATCAAGGCAAAGCAAAGCACCGGAAGTGTAACGGAAGGAACGGCAAGGCTAGAGAAGGACAAGGCAAGGCACGGCAAGGAAGGCAAGGGTAAGACAAGGCAACGCAAGTCTAAGCAATGCACGGCAAGGCAAGGAAAGGGTAACGGAAGGTAAGGCCCGCTAAGGCAATGCAAAGCTGAGGAAAGGCAACGCAAGGCAATTCAAAGTGAAGGCAAGACAACCAAAGCAAAGCTAAGGCAAGGGGAGTCAAGGCAAGGCAAGGGTAACGAACGGCAAGGCAAGGCAAGTCAAGGGTAACGGAAGGCTCGGCAAACCAAGGGAAGGACAAGGCAAGGCAAGGCAAGGTAAGTCAAGTCTAATGCCAGGCAATGCCATGCAAGGCCAGGTTAAGGGAAGGCAATACAAGCAAGGCTAAGGCAAGATGAGTCAAGGCTGAGGAACGACAACGCAAGGCTAGGCAATGCACGGCAAGGCAAGGAAAGGGTAACGGAAGCGATGGAAAAGCAAGACAAGGAAAGGGTAACGGAAGGCATAGCAAGGCATGGGAAGGACAAGGCAAGGCACGGCAAGGCAAGGCAAGGCTAAGGCAACGCAACGCAACGCAAGGCAATGCGAAGTGAAGGCAAGGAAAGGACAGGGTAACAGAAGGCAAGGCAATGCAAGGCAAAGCAAGGCAAGGTAAGGGTAATGGAAGGCAAGGCAAGGGAAAGCAAGTCAAGGCAAGGCAAAGCAAGGAAAAGCAAGGCAAGGCAAGGGTAACGGAAGGGACGGCAAGGCAAGGGAAGGAGAAGTTAAGGAAAGGCAAGGAAAGGCTAAGGCAAGGCAATGCAAGGCTAGGCAATGCACGGCAAGGCAAGTCAAGGGTAACGGAAGGCACGGCATGGCAAGAAAATTTTAACGAAAGGCACGGCAAGGGAAGGGCAGGAGAAGGCAAGGCACGGCAAGGCAAGGCAAGGCTAATGCAAGGCAAAGCAAGGCCAGGCAATGCATGGCAACGCAAGGTAATGGTAAGGGAAAGCACGGCAAGGCAAGGGAAGGACAAGGCATGGTACGGCAAGGGAAGGGTAACGGAAGGCACGGCAAGGCAAGACAAGGGTAACAGAACGCAATGCACGACAACACAAGTCTACGCAATGCACGGCAAGGCAATGAAAGGGTAACGGAAGGCAAGGCATGGGAAGGCAAGGCAAGGCTAAGGCAAGGCAACGGAAGGCAAGGCATGTTGAAAGCCAGGCAAGCCAAGCAAGGCTAAGGTAAGGGGAGGCAAGGCTAAGCCAAGAAAACGCAAGGCTAGGCAATGCACAGCAAGCAAGGAAAGGGTAATGGAAGGCAAGGCAAGCCAAGGCAAATCAAGGCACGGGAAGTGTAATGGAAGGCACGGCAAGGCAAGGGAAGGACAAGGCAAGGCACGGCAAGGAAGGCAAGGCTAAGACAAGGCAATGCCAGGCTAGGCAATGCACGGCAAGGCAAGGAAAGGGAACAGGAAGGTAAGGCACGGCAAGGCAATGCAAAGATGAGGAAAGGTAACGCAAGGCAATACAAAGTGAAGGCAAAACAACACAAGCAAAGCTAAGCCAAGGGGAGGCAGTAAGGCAAGGGTAACGGACGGCACGGCAACACAAGACAAGGGTAACGGAAGGCTCGGCAAAGCAAGGGAAGGACAAGGCAAGGCACTGGAAGGCAAGGCAAGTCTAAGGCATGACAAGGCAAGGCTAGGCAATAGACGGCAAGGCAAGGAAAGGGTAACGGAAGGAAAGGCACGGCAAGGCAAGGCAAGTTTAAGGCAAGGCAACACAAGGCTAGGCAATGCACGGCAAGGCAAGGAAGGGGTAACGGAATGCAAGGCACGGCAAGGCCAGAAAAGGGTAACGGAAGGCAAGGCAAGGTATGACAAGGCAAGGCAAGGCTAAAGCACTACAATGGAAGGCTAGGCAATGCACGGATAAGGCATGGAAAGGGTAACGGAAGGCAAGGCAAGGCAAAGCAAGGCAAGTCAAGGGTAAAGGAAGGCACGGCAAGGCAAGACAAGGTAATGTAAGGCTAAGGCAAGGCAAGACAATGGTAACGGAAGGCAAGGAACGGCAAGGCAAGGAAAGGCTAAGGCAACGCTACGCAACGCAAGGCAACGCGAAGTTAAGGCAAGGCAAGAACGGGTAACGGAAGGGAAGGCACGGAAAGGCACGGAAAGGTTAACGGAAAGCAAGGCACGGCAAGGAAAGGCAAGGCTAAGGCAAGGCAACGCAAGGCAAAGCAAAGTTAAGGCAAGGCAAGGAAAAGGTAACAGAAAGCAAGGCAATGCAAGGCAAGGCAAGGCAAGTCAAGGCAAAGCAAGGCAAGGAAAGGGTAACGGAAGGCACGGCAAGGCAAGAAAATGTTAACGGAAGGCACGGCAAGGGAAGGGAAGCGCAAGGCAAGGCACGGCAAGGCAAGGAAAGGCTAGGGCAAGGCAACTCAAGGCTAACCAATGCATGGGAAGGCAAGGAATGGGTAACGGAAGGCAAGGCAAGGCAAGGCTCGGGCACGGCAACGCAAGGCTACGCAATGCACGGCAAGGAAAGGAAAGGGTAACTGTAGGAAAGGCAAAGCAAGGCAAGTCAAGGATAACAGAAGGCACGGCAAAGCAAGAAAATGTTCACGAAAGGCATGGCAAGGGATGGGAAGGACAAGGCAAGGCACGGCAAGGCAAGGCAAGGCTAGTGCAAGGCAAGGCAAGGCCAGGCAATGCATGACAAGGCAAGATAAGGGTAAGGGAAAGCACGGGAAGGCAAGGGAAGGACAAGGCAAGACACGGCAAGGCAAGGGTAAAGAAAGGCACGGCAAGGCAAGACAAGGGTAACGGAAGGCAAGGCACGGCAAGGCAAGGTAAGCGTAACAGAGGGCTCGGCAAGGCAAGGTAAGGACAAGGCAAGGCACGGCAAGGCAAGACAAATGTAACGGAAGGCAAGGCACGGCAAAGCAAGGAAAGGCTCAGGCAACGCAACGCAACGAAAGGCAACGCGAAGTTAAGGCACAGTAAGGAACGGGTAACGGAAGGCAAGGAACGGAAAGGCACGGAAAGGGTAAAGAAAGGCAAGGCACGGCAAGGCAAGGGAAGGCTAAGGCAAGATAACGCAAGGGAAAGCAAACTTAAGGCAAGGGAAGGGAAGGGTAACAGAAAGCAAGGCAAAGCAAGACAAGGAAAGGGCAACGGAAGGCAGGGCAAGGCAAGACAAATAAAGGCAAGGCAAGGGTCATTGAAGGCACGGCAAGGCAAGACAAGGGTAACGGAAGGCACGGCAAGGCAAGGGAAGGACAAGGCAATGCACGGCATGGCAAGGCAATGCTAAGGCAAGGCAACGCAAGGCTAGGCCATGCACGGCAAGGCAAGGAAAGGGGAACAGAAGGCAAGGCAATACAAGGCAAGGCAAGGGTAACGGAAGGCACAGCAAGGCAAGGAAAGGGTAACGGAAGGCATGGCACGCAAAGGTAAGGAAAGGGTAACGGAAGGCAAGGCACGGCAGGGCAAGGCAAGGCTAAGGCAAGGCAACGCAAGGCAACGCAAAGTTAAGGCAAGGCAAGGAAAGGGTAACAGAAAGCCAGGCAATGCAAGGCAAAGCAAGGCAAGAAAAGGGTAACGGAAGGCAAGGCAAGGCAAGGCAAAACAAGGCAAGGGACGTCAAAGCAAGGAAAGCAAGGCAAGGCAAGAGTAACGGAAGGGACGGAATGGCAAGGGAAGGACAGGGCAAGGCTGGGCAAGGCAAGGAAAGGCTAATGCAAGGCAACGGAAGGCTAGGCAATGCACGGCAAGGCAAGGGAAGGGTAACGGAAGGCAAGGCAAGGCAAGGCAAGGGTAAAGGAAGGCACGGCAAGGAAAGACAAGGTTAACGGAAGGCACGGCAAGGCAAGGGAAGGACATGGGAAGGCAAGGCAAAATAAGGCAAGGCTAAGGCAAGGAAATGCCATGCAAGGATAGGTTAAGGGAAGGCAAGATAAGCAACGTTAAGGCAAGGGGAGACAAAGCTAATGAACGACAACGCAATGCTAGGCAATGCACGGCAAGGCAAGGAAAAGGTAACAGAAGGCAAGGCAAGGCAAGGCAAGGTAAGGCAAGGCTAAGGCAAGGCAATGCCATGCAAGGCCAGGTTAAGGGAAGGCAAGACAAGCACGGCTCAAGCAAGGGGATTCAAGGCTAAGGCACGACAACGCAAAGCTAGGCAATGAACGGCAAGGCAAGGAAAGGGTAACGGAAGGGAAGACAAAGCATGAAAAGGCAAGGGTAACGGAAGGCACGGCACGGCAATTCAAGGAAAGGCCAAGGCAACACAAGGCTGGGCAAAGCACGGCAAGGCAAGGCAAGGGCAAGGGAAGGCACGGCAAGGCAAGGGAAGGACAAGCAAGGCACGGCAAGGCAAGGGTAACGGAAGGCAAGGCACGGCAAGGCAAGGCAAGTCTAAGCCAACGCAACGCAAGGCAACGCGAAGTTAAGGCAAGGCAATGTTTAGGGTAACGGAGCGCAAGGCACGGCAAGGCAAGGAAACTGTAACGGAATGCAAGGCACGGCAAGGAAAGGAAAGGGTAACGGAATGAAAGGGACGGCAAGGCAACGCAAGGCAAAGGCAAGGCACGGAAAAGGTAACGTAAGGCAAGGCAAGGCAAGGAAAAGCAAGGAAAGGCAACGGTAACGGAAAGCACGACAAGGCAAGGGAAAGCCAAGGCAAGTCACGGCAAGGCAATGCCACGCTGAGGAAAGGCAAGGCAAGGCAATGCAAAGTGAAGGCAACACAACGCAAGCAAGGCTAATGCAAGGGGAGGCAAGGCAAGGCAAGGGTAACGGAAGGCACGGCAAGGCAAGAGAACGGTAACGGAAGGCTCGGCAAGGCAAGGGAAGGACAAGGCAAGGCACGGCAATGCATGGAAAGGGTAACGGAAGGCAAGGCAAGGCAAGGCAAGGCAAGGAAAGGCAAGGATAAGGCAAGGCAACGCAAAGCAAGGCAAGGTTAAGGCAAGGCAAGCCAAGCAAGGTTAAGGAAAGGGGAGACAAGGCTAAGGCACGAAAACGCAAGGGTAGGCAATGGACGGCAAGGCAAGGAAAGGGTAACAGAAGGCAAGGCAATGCAACACAAAACAAGGCAAGAAAAGGTAACGGAAGGCACAGCAAGTCAAGGCAAGCGTAACGGAAGGCAAGGCAAGGCAAGGCAAAGCAAGGCAAGGCAAGGGTGGCAACTGAAGGCATGGCAAGGCAAGGGAAGGACAAGGGAAGGCACGGCAAGGCAAGGCTAAGGCAAGGCAACGCAAGGCAACGCAAAGTTAAGGTAAGGCACGGAAACGGTAACGGAAGGCAAGGCAAGGCACGGAAAAGCAAGGGAAGGCAAGGGTAACGGAAGGCACGGCAAAGCAAGGGAAAGACAAGGCAAGGCAAGGCAAGGCAAGAATAAGGCAAAGCAACGCAAAGCAAGTCAAGGTTAAGGCAAGGCAAGCCGAACAAGGCTAAGGCAAGGGGAGACAAGGTTAAGGCACGACAACGCAAGGCTAGGCAATGCACGGGAAGGTAAGGAAAGGGTAACAGAAGGCAAGGCAATGCAAGGCAAAGCAAGGCAAATAAAGGGTAACGGAAGGCAAGGCAAGGCAAAGCAAGGCAAGGCAAGGGCAACTGAAGGCATGGCAAGGCAAGGGAAGGAGAAGGCAAGGCACGGCAAGGCAAGACAAGGCTTCTACAACGCAAGGCAACGCAAGGCAACGCCAAGTTAAGGCACGACAAGGAAAGGGTAACGGAAGGCAAGGCACGGAAAGGCAAGGAAAGGGTATCGGAAGGCAAGGCACGGCAAGGCAAGGCAAGGCTAAGGCAAGGCAACGCAAGTCAACGCAATGTTAAGGCAAGGCAAGGAAAGGGCAACAGAAAGCAAGGCAATGCAAGGGCAAGCAAGGCAAGGAAACGGTAACGGAAGGCAAGGCAAGGAAAGGCAAAGCAAGGCAAGGAAAGTCAAAGCAAGGCAAAGCAAGGAAAGGCAAGGGTAACGGAAGTGACTGCAAGGCCTGGGAAGGACAAGGCAAGGCAGGGAAAGGCAGGGAAAGGCGAAGGCAAGGCAACGCAAGGCTAGGCAATGCACGGCAAGGCAAGGGAAGGGTAACGGAAGGCAAGGCAAGGCAAGGCAAAGCAAGGCAAGGGAAGTGTAACGGAAGGTACGGCAAGGCAAGGGAAGGACAAGGCAAGGCACGGCAAGGCAAGGCAAGGCTAGGCAAGGCTAAAGGAAGGCACGGCAAGGCAAGACAAGGGTAACGGAAGGCACGGCAAAGCAAGGGAAGGACAAGGCAATGCACGGCATGGCAAGGCAAGGCTATGCAAGGCTAAAGAAAGGCACGGCAAGGCAAGGAAAGGGTAACGGAAGGCACAGCAAGGCAAGGAAAGGGTAACGGAAGGCAAGGCACGGCAAAGGCAAGGAAAGGGTAACGGAATGCAAGGCACGGCAAGGCAACGCAAGACTAAGACAAGGCAACGCAAGGCAACGCAAAGTTAAGGCAAGGCAAGGAAATGGTAACGGAAGGCAATGCAAGGCATGGCAAAGGCAAGGCAAGGCAAGCGTAACGGAAGGGACACGGCAAGGCAAGGGAAAGCAAGGCAAGGGACGTCAAGGCAAGGAAAGCAAGGCAAGGCAAGAGTAACGGAAGGGACGGAAAGGCAAGCCAAGCACAGGCTAAGGCTGGGGCAAGGCAAGGACAAGCCTAAGGCACGACAACGCAAGGCTAGGCAATGCACGGCAAGGCAAGGGAAGGGTAACAGAAGGTAAAGCATTGCAAGGCAAAGCAAGGCAAGAAAAGGGTAATGGAAGGCACGAGGAAGGCAATGACAAGGGTAACGGAAGGCAAGGCAAGGCAAGGGAAGTACATGGGAAGGCAAGGCAAAATAAGGCAACGCTAAGGCAAGGAAATGCCATGCAAGGATAGGTTAAGGGAAGGCAAGATAAGCAAGGTTAAGGCAAGGGGAGACAAAGCTATTGCACGACAACGCAATGCTAGGCAATGCAGGGCAAGGCAAGGAAAGGGTAACAGAAGGCAAGGCAAGGCAAGGTAAGGCAAGGCTAAGGCAAGGCAATGCAATGCAAGGCCAGGTTAAGGGAAGGCAAGACAAGCAAGGCTAAGGCAAGGGGAGTCAAGGCTAAGGCACGACAAAGCAAAGCTAGGCAAGTGAACGGCAAGGCAAGGAAAGGGTAACGGAAGGGAAGGCACGGAAAGCATGAAAAGGCAAGGGTAACGGAAGGCAAGGTACGGCAAAGCAAGGCAAGGCTAAGGCCAAGGCAACGCAAGTCAACGCAAATTTAAGGCAAGGCAAGGAAAGGGCAACAGAAAGCACGGCAAGGCAAGGGAAGGACAAGCAAGGCACGGCAAGGCAAGGGTAACGGAAGGCAAGGCACGGCAAAGCAAGGCAAGGCTAAGCCAACGCAACGCAAGGCAAGGCGAAGTTAAGGAAAGGCAATGTTTAGGGTAACGGAGCGCAAGGCACGTCAAGGCAAGGAAACTGTAACGGAATGCAAGGCACGGCAAGGCAAGGAAAGGCAAAGGCAAGGCAAGGAAAAGGTAACGCAATGCACGGCAAGGCAAGGAAAGGGTAACGGAAGGCAAGGCACGGAAAGGCAAGGAAAGGGTAACGAAATGCAAGGCACGGCAAGGCAAGGCAAGGCTATGGCAAGGCAACGCAAGGTTAAGCAAAGCAAGGCAAGGTAAGGAAAGGGTAACAGAAGGCAAGGCAAGGCAAGGCAAAGCAAAGCAAGGCAAGGGTAAAGTAAGGCACGGCAAGGCAAGACAAGGGTAAAGGAAGGCACGGCAAGGCAAGGGAAGGATATGGCACGGCCAGGCAAGGTAAGGCAAGGCAAGGATAAGACAAGGCAATGCCATGCAAGGCCAGGTTAAAGGAAGGCAAGACAAGCAAGGCTAAGGCAAGGGGAGACAAAGCTAATGCACGACAATGCAAGGCTAGGCAATGCACGGCAAGGCAAGGGAAGGGTAACAGAAAGCAAGGCAATGCAACGCAAAACAAGGCAAGAAAAGGGTAACGGAAGGCAAAGCAAGGCAAGGGAAGTGTAACGGAAGGCAAGGGAAGGCAAGGCAAAGCAAGGCAAGGCAAGGGTAACTGAAGCATGACAAGGCACGGCAAGGGAAGGACAAGGCTAGCCAAGCAAGGATAAGGCAAGGAGAGACAAAGCTAATGCACGACAATGCAAGGCTAGGTAATGCACGGCAAGGCAAGGAAAGGGTAACAGAAGGCAAGGCAAGGGAAGGTAAGGCAAGGCTAAGGCAAGGCAATGCCATGCAAGGCCAGGTTAAGGGAAGGGAAGACATGCAAGGCTAAGGCAAGGGGAGTCAATGCAAGGGCAAGACAACGCAAGGCTAGGCAATACACGGCAAGGCAAGGAAAGGGTAACAGAAAGTAAGGAACGGTAAGGCAATGCAAAGCTGAGTAAAGGGAACGGCAAGGCAATGCAATGTTAAGGCAATGCAAGCCAAGCAAGGCTAAGGCAAGTGGAGGCATGGCAAGGCAAGGGTAACGGAAGACACGGCAAGGCAAGACAAGGGTAACGGAAGGCTTGGTAAGGCAAGGGGAGACAAGTCTAAGGCACGACAACGCAAGGCGAGGCAATGCACGGCAAGGCAAGGAAAGGGTAACAGAAGGCAAGGCAATGTAAGGCAAGGCAAAGCAAGGAAAGGGTAACGGAAGGCACAGCAAGGCAAGGAAAGGGTAACGGAAGGAAAGGCACGGCAAGGCAAGGCAAGGCTAAGGCAAGGCAACGCAAGGCAACGCAAAGTTAAGGCAAGGCAAGGAAAGGGTAACAGAACTGCCAGGCAATGCAAGGCAAAGCAAGGCAAGGAAAGGGTAACGGAAGGCAAGGCAAAGCAAGGCAAGGGACGTCAAAGCAAGGAAAGCAAGGCAAGGCAAGGGTAACGGAAGGGACGGAATGGCAAGGGAAGGACAGGGCAAAGCTGGGCAAGGCAAGGAAAGGCTAAGGCAAGGCAACGCAAGGCTAGGCAATGCACGGCAAGGCAAGGGAAGGGTAACGGAAGGCAAGGCAAGGCAAGGCAAAGCAAGGCAAGGGAAGTGTAACGGAAGGTACGGCAAGGCAAGGGAAGGACAAGGCCAGGCACGGCAAGGCAAGGCAAGGCTAGGCAAGGCTAAAGGAAGGCACGGCAAGGCAAGAGAAGGGTAACGAAAGGCACGGCAAAGCAAGGGAAGGACAAGGCAATGCACGGCATGGCAAGGCAAGGCTAGGCAAGGCTAAGGGAAGGCACGGCAAGGCAAGACAAGGGTAACGGGAGGCACGGCAAAGCAAGGGAAGGACAAGGCAATGCACGGCATGGCAAGGCAAGGCTAGGCAACGCTAAAGGAAGGCACGGCATGGCAAGGCAATGCTAAGGCAAGGCAACACAAGGCTAGGCAATGCACGGCAAGGCAAGGAAAGGGTAACAGAAGGCAAGGCAATGCAAGGCAAGGCAAGGCAAGGAAAGGATAACGGAAGGCACAGCAAGGCTAGGAAAGGGTAACGGAAGGCATGGCACGCAAAGGCAAGGAAAGGGTAACGGAAGGCAAGGCACGGCAAGGCAAGGCAAGGCTAAGGCAAGGCAACTCAAGGCAACGCAAAGTTAAGGCAAGGCAAGGAAAGGGTAACAGAAAGCCAGGCAATGCAAGGCAAAGCAAGGCAAGGAAAGGGTAACGGAAGGCAAGGCAAGGCAAGGCAAAGCGAGGCAAGGGACGTCAAAGCAAGGAAAGCAAGGCAAGGCAAGGGTAACGGAAGGCACGGAATGGCAGGGGAAGGAGAGGGCAAAGCTGGGCAAGGCAAGGAAAGGCTAAGGCAAAGCAACGCAAGGCTAGGCAAGGCAAGGCAAGGGTAACGGAAGGCTCCGCAAGGCAAGGGAAGGAAAAGGCAATGCACGGCAAGGCAAGACAAGGGCAACAGAAGGCTCGGCAAGGCAACGCATGACTAGGCAATGCACGGCAATGCAAGGAAAGGGTAAGGCAAGACAATGCAAGGCTAATCAATGCACGGATAAGGCAAGGAAAGGGTAACGGAAGGCAAGGCAAGGAAAGGCAAAGCAAGGCAAGGCAAGGGTAAAGGAAGGCACGGCAAGGCAATACAAGGGTAACGGAAGTCACGGCAAGGCAAGGGAAGGACATGGCAAGGCAAGGCAAGGTAAGGCAAGGGTAAGGCAAGGCAATGTCATGCAAGGCCAGGTTAAAGGAAGGCAAGACAAGCAAGGTTAAGGCAAGGGGAGGCAAAGCTAATGCACAACAACGCAAGGCTAGGCAATGGACGGCAAGGCAAGGAAAGGGTAACAGAAGAAAAGGCAATGCAACGTAATGCAAGGCTAAGGCAAAGCAATGCCATGGAAGGCCAGGTTAAGGGAAGGCAAGACAAGCAAGGCTAAGGCAAGGGGAGACAAACCTAATGCACGACAACGCAAGGCTAGGCAATGGACGGCAAGGCAAGGAAAGGGTAACAGAAGAAAAGGCAATGCAACGTAATGCAAGGCTAAGGCAAAGCAATGCCATGGAAGGCCAGGTTAAGGGAAGGCAAGACAAGCAAGGCTAAGGCAAGGGGAGACAAACCTAATGCACGACAACGCAAGGCTAGGCAATGGACGGCAAGGCAAGGAAAGGGTAACAGAAGAAAAGGCAATGCAACGTAAGGCAAGGCTAAGGCAAGACAACACAAAGCAAGGCATGGTTAAGGCACGCCAAGCGAAGCAAGGCTGAGGCAAGGGGAGACAAGGCTAAGGCACGAAAACGCAAGGCTAGGCAATGCACGGCAAGGCAAGGAAAGGGTAACAGAAGGCAAGGCTATGCAAGGCAAAGCAAGGCAAGGAAAGGGTAACGGAAGGCACAGCAAGGCAAGGAAAGGGTAACGGAAGGAAAGACAAGGCATGGCAAAGGAAGGCAAGGCAAGGCAAGGGAAGGACAAGGCAAAGCACGGCAAGGCAAGGCAAGGCTAAGGCAACTCAAGGCAACGCAAGGCAACACGACGATAAGGCAAGGCAAGGAAAGGGTAACGGAAGGCAAGTCACGGAAAAGCAAGGAAAGGGTAACGAAAGGCAAGGCACGCGAAGGCAAGGCAAGGCTAAGGCAAGGCAACGCAAGGCAAAGAAAGGGTAACGGAAGGCAAGGCAAGGCAAGGCAAAGCAAGAAAAGGCAAGGGTTACAGAGGGCACAGCAAGGCAAGGCAAGCCAAGTAAGGCTATAGGAAGGAAAGGAAAGGCTATGTCACGACAACGCACGGCTAGGCAATGCACCGCAAGGAAAGGAAAGGGTAACGGAAGGCAGGGCAAGGCAAGAAAAATCAAGGCAAGGCAAGGGTAATGGAAGACACGGCAAGACAAGGGAAGGACAAGGCAAGGCAAGGCACGCCAAGGCAAGGCAAGGCTAAGGCAAGGCAACGCAAGGCAAGGGAAGGCAAGTTTAAGGTCAGGCAAGCCAAGCAAGGCTACGTTAAGGGGAGGCAAGACTAAGTTAAGGGGAGGCAAGGCTAAGCCACGAAAACGCAAGGCTAGGCAATGCACGGCAAGGCAAGGAAAGGGTAACGGAAGCGAAGGCACGGCAAGGCAACGAATGGGTAACGGATTGCAAGGCAGGGCAAGGCAACGCAAGGTTATGGCAAGGCAACAAAAGGCAACGCAAAGTTAAGGCAAGGCAAGGAAAGGGTAACGGAAGGCAAGGCAAGGCAAGGAAAAGCAAGGCAAGGCAAGGGTAACTGAAGGCACGGCAAGGCAAGGGAAAGACAAGGCAAGGCAAGGCAAGGATAAGGCAAGGCAACGCAAAGCAAGGCAAGGTTAAGGCAAGGCAAGCCAAGCAAGCCTAAGGCAAGGGGAGACAAGGCTAAGGCACGACAACGCAAGGCTAGGCAATGCACGGCAAGGCAAGGAAAGGGTAACAGAATGCAAGGCAATGAAAGGCAAAGCAAGGCAAGGAAAGGGTAACGGAAGGCACAGCAAAGCACGGAAAGAGTAAAGAGGTTAAGGCAAGGCAAGGCAAGGCAAAGCAAGGCAAGGCAAGGATAACTGAAGGCGTGGCAAGGCAAGGGAAGGACAAGGCAAGGCACGGCAAGGCAAGGCAAGGCTTATACAACGCAACACAACGCAAGGCAACGCGAAGTTAAGGCAAGGCAAGGAAAGGGTAATGGAAGGCAAGGCAAGGAAAGGCAAGGAAAGGGTATCGGAGGCAAGACACGGCAAGGCAAGGCAAGGTTAAGGCAAGGCAACGCAAGTCAACGCAAAGTAAAGGCAAGGCAAGGAAAGGGTAACAGAAAGCAAGGCAATGCAAGGCAAAGCAAGGGAAGGAAAGGGTAACGGAAGGCAAGGCAAGGCAACGCAAAGCAAAGCAAGGCAAGGCAATGCAAGGCAAAGCAAGGCAAGGAAAGGGTAACGGAAGCGACAGCAAGGCATGGGAAGGACAAGGCAAGGCAAGGCAAGGCAAGGAAAGGCTAAGGCAAGGCAACGCAAGTCTAGGCCATGCACGGCAAGGCAAGGGAAGGGTAACGGAAGCCAAGGCAAGGCAAGGCAAAGCAAGGCAAGGGAACTGTAACGGAAGGCACGGCAAGGCAACGTAAGGGTAAGGGAAGGCACGGCAAGGCAAGGGAAGGAAAATGCAAGGCAGGGCAAAGCAAGGAAAGGCTAAGGCAAGGCAACGCAAGGCTAGGCAATGCACGGCAAGGCAAGGGAAGGGTAACGGAAGGCAAGGCAATGTAAGGCAAAGCAAGGCAAGGGAAGTGTTTCAGAAGGCACGGCAAGGCAAGGGAAGGACAATGCAAGGCACGGCAACGGAAGGCAAGGCTAAGCCAAGGCAACGCAAGGGTTGGCAATGCACGGCAAGGAAAGGAAAGGGTAAAGAAAGATAAGGCACGTCAAGGCAATGCAAAGCTGAGGAAAGGCAACGCAAGGCAATGCGAAGTGAAGGCAAGACAACCCAAGCAAGGCTAAAGCAAGGGGAGGCAAGGCAAGGCAAGGGTAACGGAAGGCACGGCAAGGCAAGGTAAGGCAGGGCTAAGGCAAGGCAAGGGTAACAGAAGACCAGGCAATGCAACGTAAGGCAAGGCTTAGGCAAGGCAATGGCATGCAAGGCCGGTTTAAGGGAAGGCAAGACAAGAAAGGCTAAGGCACGGGGAGACAAGCCTAAGGCACGACAACGCAAGGCTAGGCAATGCACGGCAAGGCAAGGAAAGGGTAACAGAAGGTAAGGCATTGAAAGACAAAGCAAGGCAAGAAAAGGGTAACGAAAGGCAGAGGAAGGCAAGGAAAGGGTAACGGAAGGCAAGGCAAGGCAAAGCAAGGCAAGGCAAGGGTAACTGAAGGCATGGCAAGGCAAGGGAAGGACAAGGCAAGGCACGGCAAGGCAAGGCTAAGGCAACTCAATGCAACGCAAGGCAACACGAAGTTAAGGCAAGGCAAGGAAAGGGTAACGGAAGGGAAGGCACGGAAAGGCAAGGAAAGGGTAACGGAAGGCAAGGTACGGCAAAGCAAGGCAAGGCTAAGGCAAGGCAACGCAAGTCAACGCAAATTTAAGGCAAGGCAAGGAAAGGGTAACAGAAAGCACGGCAATGCAAGGCAAAGCAAGGCAAGGAAAGGGTAATGGAAGGCAAGTCAAGGCAAGTCAAAGGAAGGCAAGGCAAGTCAAAGTAAGGCAAAGCAAGGCAAGGCAAGTGTAACGAAAAGGACGGCAAGGCAAAGGAAGGAAAATGCAAGGCAGGGCAAGGCAAGGAAAGGCTAAGGCAAGGCAACGCAAGGTTAGGCAATGCACGGCAAGGCAAGGGAAGGGTAACGGAAGGCAAGGCAAGGGAATGCAAAGCAAGGCAAGGAAAGTGTAACGGAAGGCACGGCAAGGCAAGGGAAGGACAAGGCAAGGCATGGCAAGGGAAGGTAAGGATAAGGCAACGGAACGAAACGCAAGGCAACGCAAAGTTAAGGCAAGGCAAGGGTAACGGAAGGGAAGGCACGGCAAAGCAAGGAAAGGGTAACGGAATGCAAGGCACGGCAAGGCAACGCAAGACTAAGACAAGGCAACGCAAGGCAACGCAAAGTTAAGGCAAGGCAAGGAAATGGTAACGGAAGGCAATGCAAGGCATGGAAAGGCAAGGCAAGGCAAGCGTAACGGAAGACACGGCAAGGCAAGGGAAAGACAAGGCAAGGCAAGGCAAGGCAAGGCAAGGATAAGGCAAGGCAAGCCAAGCAAGGCTAAGGCACGGGGAGACAAGCCTAAGGCACGACAACGCAAGGCTAGGCAATGCACGGCAAGGCAAGGAAAGGGTAACAGAAGGTAAAGCATTGCAAGGCAAAGCAAGGCAAGAAAAGGGTAATGGAAGGCAGAGGAAGGCAATGAAAGGGTAACGGAAGGCAAGGCAAGGCAAAGCAAGGCAAGGCAAGGGTAACTGAAGGCATGGCAAGGCAAGGGAAGGACAAGGCAAGGCACGGCAAGGCAAGGCTAAGGCAACTCAATGTAACGCAAGGCAACACGAAGTTAAGGCAAGGCAAGGAAAGGGTAACGGAAGGGAAGGCACGGAAAGGCAAGGAAAGGGTAACGGAAGGCAAGGTACGGCAAAGCAAGGCAAGGCTAAGGCAAGGCAACGCAAGTCAACGCAAATTTAAGGCAAGGCAAGGAAAGGGTAACAGAAAGCACGGCAATGCAAGGCAAAGCAAGGCAAGGAAAGGGTAATGGAAGGCAAGGCAAGGCAAGTCAAAGGAAGGCAAGGCAAGTCAAAGTAAGGCAAAGCAAGGCAAGGCAAGTGTAACGAAAAGGACGCCAAGGCAAAGGAAGGAAAATGCGAGGCAGGGCAAGGCAAGGAAAGGCTAAGGCAAGGCAACGCAAGGTTAGGCAATGCACGGCAAGGCAAGGAAAGGGTAACGGAAGGCAAGGCACGGAAAGGCAAGGAAAGGGTAACGAAATGCAAGGCACGGCAAGGCAAGGCAAGGCTATGGCAAGGCAACGCAAGGTTAAGCAAAGCAAGGCAAGGTAAGGAAAGGGTAACAGAAGGCAAGGCAAGGCAAGGCAAAGCAAAGCAAGGCAAGGGTAAAGTAAGGCACGGCAAGGCAAGACAAGGGTAAAGGAAGGCACGGCAAGGCAAGGGAAGGATATGGCACGGCCAGGCAAGGTAAGGCAAGGCTAAGGCAAGGCAATGCCATGCAAGGCCAGGTTAAAGGAAGGCAAGACAAGCAAGGCTAAGGCAAGGGGAGACAAAGCTAAATCACGACAATGCAAGGCTAGGCAATGCACGGCAAGGCAAGGGAAGGGTAACGGAAGGCAAGGCAAGGCAAGGCAAAGCAAGGCAAGGGAAGTGTAACGGAAGGCACGGCAAGACAAGGGAAGGACAAGGCAAGGCACGGCAAGGGAAGGCAAGGCTAGCCAAGCAAGGATAAGGCAAGGAGAGACAAAGCTAATGCACGACAATGCAAGGCTAGGTAATGCACGGCAAGGCAAGGAAAGGGTAACAGAAGGCAAGGCAAGGGAAGGTAAGGCAAGGCTAAGGCAAGGCAATGCCATGCAAGGCCAGGTTAAGGGAAGGGAAGACATGCAAGGCTAAGGCAAGGGGAGTCAATGCAAGGGCACGACAACGCAAGGCTAGGCAATACACGGCAAGGCAAGGAAAGGGTAACAGAAAGTAAGGAACGGTAAGGCAATGCAAAGCTGAGTAAAGGGAACGCAAGGCAATGCAATGTTAAGGCAATGCAAGCCAAGCAAGGCTAAGGCAAGTGGAGGCATGGCAAGGCAAGGGTAACGGAAGACACGGCAAGGCAAGACAAGGGTAACGGAAGGCTTGGTAAGGCAAGGGGAGACAAGTCTAAGGCACGACAACGCAAGGCGAGGCAATGCACGGCAAGGCAAGGAAAGGGTAACAGAAGGCAAGGCAATGTAAGGCAAGGCAAAGCAAGGAAAGGGTAACGGAAGGCACAGCAAGGCAAGGAAAGGGTAACGGAAGGAAAGGCACGGCAAGGCAAGGCAAGGCTAAGGCAAGGCAACGCAAGGCAACGCAAAGTTAAGGCAAGGCAAGGAAAGGGTAACAGAACTCCAGGCAATGCAAGGCAAAGCAAGGCAAGGAAAGGGTAACGGAAGGCAAGGCAAAGCAAGGCAAGGGACGTCAAAGCAAGGAAAGCAAGGCAAGGCAAGGGTAACGGAAGGGACGGAATGGCAAGGGAAGGACAGGGCAAGGCTGGGCAAGGCAAGGAAAGGCTAAGGCAAGGCAACGCAAGGCTAGGCAATGCACGGCAAGGCAAGGGAAGGGTAACGGAAGGCAAGGCAAGGCAAGGCAAGGCAAGGGTAAAGGAAGGCACGGCAAGGAAAGACAAGGGTAACGGAAGGCACGGCAAGGCAAGGGAAGGACATGGGAAGGCAAGGGAAAGTAAGGCAAGGCTAAGGCAAGGAAATGCCATGCAAGGATAGCTTAAGGGAAGGCAAGACAAGCAAGGTTAAGGCAAGGGGAGACAAAGTTAATGCACGACAACGCAAGGCTAGGCAATGCACGGCAAGGCAAGGAAAGGGTAACAGAAGGCAAGGCAAGGCAAAGTAAGGCAAGGCTAAGGCAAGGCAATGCCATGCAAGGCCAGTTTAAGGGAAGGCAAGACAAGCACGGCTAAAGCAAGGGGATTCAAGGCTAAGGCACGACAACGCAAAGCTAGGCAATGCACGGCAAGGCAAGGAAAGGGTAACGGAAGGGAAGGCAAGGCAAGAAAAGGCAAGGGTAACCGAAGGCACGGCACGGCAATTCAAGGCAAGGCCAAGGCAACAGAAGGCTGGGCAGAGCACGGCAAGGCAAGGCAAAGGTAAGGGAAAGCAGGGCAAGGCAAGGGAGGGACAAGCCAGGCACGGCAAGGCAAGGGTAATGGAAGGCAAGGCACGGCAAGGCAAGGCAAGCCTAAGCCAACGCAACGCAACGCAAGGCAACGCGAAGTTAAGGCAAGGCAAGGTTTAGGGTAACGGAAGGCAAGGCACGGCAAGGCAAGGAAACTGTAACGGAATGCAAGGCACGGCAAGGCAAGGAAAGGGTAACGGAATGAAAGGCACGGCAAGGCAACGCAAGGCTAAGGCAAGGCAAGGAAAAGGTAACGGAAGGCAAGGCAAGGCAAGGAAAAGCAAGGAAAGGCAAGGGTAACGGAAAGCACGGCAAGGCAAGGCAATGACAAGGCACGTCACGGCAAGGAAATGCCAAGCTGAGGAAAGGCAACACAAGGCAATGCAAAGTGAAAGCAACACAACCCAAGCAAGGCTAAGGCAAGGGGAGGCAAGGCAAGGCAAGGGTAACGGAAGGCACGGCAAGGCAAGACAACGGTAACGGAAGGCTCGGCAAGGCAAGGGAAGGAAAAGGCAAGGCACGGCAATGCAAGACAAGGGTAACGGAATGCTCGGAAAGGCAACGCAAGGCTAGGCAATGCACGACAATGCATGGAAAGGGTAACGGAAGACAAGACAAGGCAAGGCAAGGCAAGGTAAGGCAAGGATAAGGGAAGGCAACGAAAAGCAAGGCAAGGTTAAGGCAAGGCAAGCCAAGCAAGGCTAAGGCAAGGGGAGACAAGGCTAAGGCACGACAACGCAAGGGTAGGCAATGAACGGCAAGGCAAGGAAAGGGTAACAGAAGGCAAGGCAATGCAACGCAAAACAAGGCAAGAAAAGGGTAACGGAAGGCACAGCAAGGCAAGGAAAGCGTAACGGAAGGCAAGGAAAGGCAAGAAAAAGCAAGGCAAGGGAAGTGTAACGGAAGGCACAGCAAGGCAAGGGAAGGACAAGGCCAGGCACGGGAAGGCAAAGCAAGGCTAAGTCAAGGCAACACAAGGCTAGGCAATGCACGGCAAGGCAACGAAAGGGCAAAGGAAGGTAAGGCATGGCAAGGCAAGGCAAAGCTGAGGAAAGGCAACGCAAGGAAATGCAAAGTGAAGGCAACACAACCCAAGCAAGGCTAAGGCAAGGGGAGGCAAGGGAAGGCAAGGGTAACGGAAGGCACGGCAAGGCAAGAAAAGGGTAACGGAACGCTCGGCAAGGCAACGCAAGGCTACCCAATGCAAGGCAATGCAAGGAAAGGGTAACGGAAGGCAAGGCAAGGCAAGGCTAAGGCACGACAATGCAAGACTAGGCAATGCACGGATAAGGTAAGGAAAGGGTAACTGACGGCAAGGCAAGGCAAGGCAAAGCCAGGCAAGGCAAGGTTAAAGGAATCACGGCAAGGCACGACAAGGGTAACGGAAGGCACGGCAAGGCAAGGGAAAGACATGGGAAGTCAAGGTAAGGCAAGGCTAAGGCAAGGCAATGCTATTCAAGGCCAGGTTAAGGGAAGGCAAGACAAGCAAGGTTAAGGCAATGGGAGACAAAGCTAATGCACGTCAACACAATGCCAGGCAATGCACGGCAAGGCAAGGAAAGGGTAACAGAAGACAAGGCAAGGCAAGGTAAGGCAAAGCTAAGGCAAGGCAATGCCATGCAAGGCCAGTTTAAGGGAAGGCAGGACAAGCATGGCTAAGGCAAGGGGAGTCAAGGCCAAGGCACTACAACGCAAGGCTAGGCAATGCACGGGAAGGCAAGGAAAGTGTAACGGAAGGGAAGGCAAAGCAAGACAAGGCAAGGGTAACAGAAGGCATGGCAAGGCAAGGGAAGGAAAAGACAAGGCACGGCAAGGCAAGGCAAGGCTAAGGCAAGGCAACGCAAGGAAACGCAAAGTTAAGGCAAGGCACGGAAACGGTAACGGAAGGCAAGGCAAAGCACGGAAAAGCAAGGGAAGGCAAGGGTAACGGAAGGCACGGCAAGGCAAGGGAAAGACAAGGCAAGGCAAGGCAAGGATAAGGCAAAACAACGCAAAGCAAGGCAAGGTTAAGGCAAGGCAAGCCAAAGAATGCTGAGGCAAGGGGAGACAAGGCTAAGGCACGACAACGCAAGGCTAGGCAATGCACGGCAAGGCAAGGAAAGGGTAACAGAAGGCAAGGCAATGCAAGGCAAAGCAAGGCAAGGAAAGGGTAACGGAAGGCACAGCAAAGCACGGAAAGCGTAAAGAAAGGCAAGTCAAAGCAAGGCAAGGCAAGGGTAACTGAACGCGTGGCAAGGCAAGGGAAGGACAAGGCAAGGCACGGCAAGGCAAGGCAAGGCTTATACAACGGAACACAACGCAAGGCAACGGGAAGTTAAGGCAAGGCAAGGAAAGGGTAATGGAAGGCAAGGCACGGAAAGGCAAGGAAAGGGTATCGAAGGCAAGACACGGCAAGGCAAGGCAAGGTTAAGGCAAGGCAACGCAAGTCAACGCAAAGTAAAGGCAAGGCAAGAAAAGGGTAACAGAAAGCAAGGCAATGCAAGGCAAAGCAAGGGAAGGAATGGGTAACGGAAGGCAAGGCAAGGCAACGCAAAGCAAAGCAAGGCAAGTCAAAGCAAGGCAAAGCAAGGCAAGGCAACGTTAACGGAAGGGACAGCAAGGCATGGGAAGGACAAGGCAAGGCAGGGCAAGGCAAGGAAAGGCTAAGGTAAGGCAACGCAAGTCTAGGCAATACACGGCAAGGCAAGGAAAGGGTAACGGAAGGCAAGGCAAGGCAAGGCAAAGCAAGGCAAGGGAACTGTAACGGAAAGCACGGCAAGGCAACGTAAGGGTAAGGGAAGGCACGGCAAGGCAAGGGAAGGAAAATGCAAGGCAGGGCAAGGCAAAGAAAGGCTAAGGCAAGGCAACGCAAGGCTAGGCAATGCAGGGCAAGGCAAGGGAAGGGTAACGGAAGGCAAGGCAAGGCAAGGCAAAGCAAGGCAAGGGAAGTGTAACGGAAGGCACGGCAAGGCAAGGGAAGGACAAGGCAAGGCACGGCAAGGGAAGGCAAGGCTAAGGCAAGGCAACGCAAGGCTAGGCAATGCACGGTAAGGCAAGGAAAGGGTAAAGAAAGGTAACTCACGTCAAGGCAATGCAAAGCTGAGGAAAGGCAACGCAAGGCAATGCGAAGTGAAGGGAAGACAACCCAAGCAAGGCTAAAGCAAGGGGAGGCAAGGCAAGGCAAGGGTAACGGAAGGCACGGCAAGGCAAGGTAAGGCGGGGGTAAGGCAAGGCAAGGGTAACAGAAGACAAGGCAATGCCACGTAAGGCAAGGCTTAGGCAAGGCAATGTCATGCAAGGCCGGATTAAGGGAAGGCAAGACAAGAAAGGCTGAGGCAAAGTGACTCAACGCTAAGGCACGAAAATGCAAGGCTAGGCAGCGCACGGCAAGGCAAGGCAAGGGTAACGGAAGGGAAGGCAAAGCAATACAAGGCAATGGTAAGGGAAGGCAAGGCACGGAAAGTCAAGGCAAGGCCAAGGCAACACATGGCTGGGCAATGCACGGCAAGGCAACGTAAGGGTAAGGGAAGGCACGGCAAGGCAAGGGAAGGACAAGGCAAGGCACGGCAAGGCAAGGGTAACGGAATGCATGGCAAGACAATGGTAACGGAAGGCAAGGAACGGCAAGGCAAGGCAAGGCTAAGGCAACGCAACGCAACGCAAGGCAACGCAAAGTTAAAGCAAGGCAAGGGTAACGGAAGGGAAGGCATGGCAAGGCAAGGAAAGGGTAACGGAATGCAAGGCACGGCAAGGCAACGCAAGGCTAAGACAAGGCAACGCAAGGCAACGCAAAGTTAAGGCAAGGCAAGGAAAGGGTAACGGAAGGCAATGCAAGGCACGGAAAAGCAAGGCAAGGCAAGGGTAACGGAAGGCACGGCAAGGCAAGGGAAAGACAAGGCAAGGCAAGGCAAGGCAAGGCAAGGATAAGGCAAGGCAAGCCAAGCAAGGCTAAGGCAAGGGGAGACAAGCCTAAGGCACGACAACGCAAGGCTAGGCAATGCACGGCAAGGCAAGGAAAGGGTAACAGAAAGTTAGGCATTGCAAGGCAAAGCAAGGCAAGAACAGGGTAACGGAAGGCAGAGGAAGGCAAGGAAAGGGTAACGGAAGGCAAGGCAAGACAAGGCAAAGCAAGGCAAGGCAAGGGTAACTGAAGGCATGGCAAGGCAAGGGAAGGACAAGGCAAGGCATGGCAAGGCAAGGCAAGGCTACGGCAACGCAACGCAACGCAAGGCAACGCGAAGTTAAGGCAAGGCAAGGAAAGGGTAACGGAAGGGAAGGCACGGAAAGGCAAGGAAACGGTAACGGAAGGCAAGGCACGGCAAGGCAAGGCAAGGCTAAGGCAAGGCAACACAAGTCAACGCAAATTTAATGCAAGGCCAGGAAAGGGTAACAGAAAGCACGGCAATGCAAGGCAAAGCAAGGCAAGGAAAGGGTAATGGAAGGCAAGGCAAGGCAAGTCAAAGGAAGGCAAGGCAAGTCAAAGTAAGGCAAAGCAAGGCAAGGCAAGTGTAACGAAAGGGACGGCAAGGCAAGGGAAGGAAAATGCAAGGCAGGGCAAGGCAAGGAAAGGCTAAGGCAAGGCAACGCAAGGCTAGGCAATGCACGGCAAGGCAAGGGAAGGGTAACGGAAGGCAAGGCAAGGGAAGGCAAAGCAAGGCAAGGGAAGTGTAACGGAAGGCACGGCAAGGCAAGGGAAGGACAAGGCAAGGCATGGCAAGGGAAGGCAAGGATAAGGCAAGGCAACGCAAGGCTAGGCAATGCATGGCAAGGCAAGGAAAGGGTAAAGAAAGGTAAGGCACGTCAAGGCAATGCAAAGCTGAGGAAAGGCAACGCAAGGCAATGCAAAATGAAGGCAAGACAACCCAAGGAAGGCTAAAGAAAGGGGAGGCAAGGCAAGGCAAAGGTAACGGAAGGCACGGCAAGACAAGACAAGGGTAACGGAAGGGTCGGCCAGGCAAGGGAAGGACAAGTCAAGGCACGGCAAGGCAAGGGAAGGCTAAGGCAAGGCAACGCAAGGTTAAGCAATGCACGGCAAGGCAAGGAAAGGGTAACAGAAGGCAAGGCAAGGCAAGGCAAAGCAAAGCAAGGCAAGGGTAACGGAAGGCACGGAAAGGTAAGACAAGGGTAACGGAAGGCACGGCAAGGCAAGGGAAGGATATGGCACGGCAAGGTAAGGTAAGCCAAGGCTAAGGCAAGGCAATGCCATGCAAGGCCAGGTTAAAGGAAGGCAAGACAAGCAAGGCTAAGGCAAGGGGAGACAAAGCTAATGCACGACAATGCAAGGCTAAGCAATGCACGGCAAGGCAAGGGAAGGGTAACGGAAGGCAAGGCAAGGCAAGGCAAAACAAGGCAAGGGAAGTGTAACGGAAGGCACGGCAAGACAAGGGTAGGAAAAGGCAAGGCACGGCAAAGGAAGGCAAGGGTAGCCAAGCAAGGCTAAGGCAATGGGAGACAAAGTTAATGCACGACAATGCAAGGCTAGGTAATGCACGGCAAGGCAAGGAAAGGGTAACAGAAGGCAAGGCAAGGGAAGGTAAGGCAAGGCTAAGGCAAGGCAATGCCATGGAAGGCCAGGTTAAGGGAAGGCAAGACAAGCAAGGCTCAGGCAAGCGGAGTCAATGCTATGGCACGACAACGCAAGGCTAGGCAATGAACGGCAAGGCAAGGAAAGGGTAACGGAAAGTATGGAACGGCAAGGCAATGCAAAGCTGAGGAAAGGGAACGCAAGGCAATGCAATGTTAAGGCAAGGCAAGCCAAGCAAGGCTAAGGCAAGGGGAGTCAAGGCAAGGCAAGGGTAACGGAAGACACGGCAAGGTAACGGAAGGCTCGGCAAGGCAAGGGGAGACAAGTCTAAGGCACGACAACGCAAGGCGGGGCAATGCACGGCAAGGCAAGGAAAGGGTAACAGAAGGCAATTCAATGCAAGGCAAAGCAAGGCAAGGAAAGGGTAACAGAAGGCACAGCAAGGCAAGCAAAGGGTAAAGGAAGGAAAGGCAAGACAAGGCAAAGCAAGGGAAGGGAAGGGTAACTGAAGGCAAGGCAATGAAAGGGAAGGACAAGGCAAGGCAAGGTAAGGCAAGGCAAGTCTAAGGCAACGCAACGCAAAGCAAGGCAACGCGAAGTTTAGGCAAGGCAAGGAAAGGATAACGCTACGCAAGGCACGGCAAGGCAAGGAAAACGTAACGGAAGGCAAGGCACGGCAAGGCAAGGCTAAGGCAAGGCAACGCAAGGCAACGCCAATTTCAGGCAAGGCAAGGAAAGGATAACAGAAGCCAAAGCAATGCAAGGCAAAGCAAGGCAAGGAAAGGGTAACGCAAGGCAAGGCAAGGGAAGGGAAGGACAAGGCAAGGCAAGGAAAGTCTAAGGCAAGGCATCGGAAGGCTACGCAATGCACGTCAAGGCTAGGGAAGGGTAACGGAAGGCAGGGCAAGGCAAGACAAATAAAGGCAAGGCAAGGGTAACGGAAGGCACGGCAAGACAAGGGAAAGACAAGGCAAGGCAAGGCAAAGCAAGGCAAGGATAAGGCACGGCAACGCAAAGCAAGGCAAGGTTAAGGCAAGGCAAGCCAAGCAAGGCTGAGGCAAGGGGAGACAAGGCTAAGGCACGACAACGCAAGGCTAGGCAATGCACGGCAAGGCAATGCAAGGCAAAGCAAGGCAAGGAAAGGCAAGGGAAGGAAAAGGCAAGGCACGGCAAGGCAAGGCAAGGCTAAGGCAACGCAAGGCAACGCAAGCCAACACGAAGTTAAGGCAAGGCAAGGAAAGGGTAACGGAAGGCAAGGCACGGAAAGGCAAGGAAAGAGTAACGAAAGGCAAGGCACGGCAAGGCAAGGCAAGGCTAAGGCAAGGCAACGCAAGGCAAAGAAACGGTAACGGAAGGCAAGGCAAGGCAAGGCAAAGCAAGAAAATGCAAGGGTAACAGAGGGCACGGCAAGGCAAGGCAAGCAAAGTAAGGCTATAGCAAGGGAAGGAAAGGCTATGGCACGACAACGCACGGCTTGGCAATGCACCCCAAGGAAAGCAAAGGGTAACGGAGGGCAGGGCAAGGCAAGACAAATGAAGGGAATGCAAGGGTAATGGAAGGCACGGCAAGACAACGGAAGGACAAGGCAAGGCAAGGCACCCCAAGGCAAGGCAAAGCTAAGGCAAGGCAACGCAAGGCAACGCAAGCCAAGGTTAAGGTCAGGCAAGCCAAGCAAGGCTAAGTTAAGGGGAGGCAAGTCTAAGCCACGAAAACGCAAGGCAAGGCAATGCACGGCAAGGCAAGGAAAGGGTAACGGAAGGGAAGGCACGGCAAGGCAAGGAATGGGTAACGGATTGCAAGGCACGGCAAAGCAACGCAAGGCTATGGCAAGGCAACGCAAGGCAACACAATGTTAAGGCAAGGCAAGGAAAGGGTAACGGAAGGCAAGGCAAGGCACGGAAAAGCAAGGCAAGACAAGGGTAACGGAAGGCTCAGCAAGGCAAGGGAAAGACAAGGCAAGGCAAGGCAAGGCAAGGCAAGGATAAGGCAAAGCAACGCAAGGCAAGGCAAGGTTAAGGCAAGGCAAGCCGAGCAACGTTAAGGTAAGGGGAGACAAGGCTAAGGCACGACAACTCAAGGCTAGGCAATGCACGGCAAGGCAAGGAAAGGGTAACAGAAGGCAAGGCAATGCAAGGCAAAGCAAGTCAAATAAAGGGTAACGGAAGGCACAGCAAGGCAAGGAAAGCGTAAAGGAAGGCAAGGCAAGGCAAGGCAAAGCAAGGCAAGGCAAGGGTAACTGAAGGCATGACAAGGCAAGGCAAGAGAAGGACAAGGCAAGGCACGGCAAGGCAAGGCAAGGCTTATACAACGCAATGCAACGGAAGGCAACGCGATGTTAAGGCACGGCAAGGAAAGGGTAACGGAAGGCAAGGCACGGAAAGGCAAGGAAAGGGTATCGGAAGGCAAGGCACGGCAAGGCTAAGGCAAGGTTAAGGCAAGGTAAGCCAAGCAAGGCTAAGGCAAGGGCAGTCAAGGCTAAGGCACGACAGCGTAAGGCGTGGCAATGCACGGCAAGGCAAGGCAAGTGTAACGGAAGGCACGGCAAGGCAAGGGTAAGGGAAAGCAAGGCACGGCTAGTCAAGGCAAGGCTTAGGCAACGCAAAGTTATGGAAAGGCAAGGAAACGGTAACGGAAGGCAAGGCACGGTTAAGGCAATTAAAGGGTAACGGAAGACAAGGCAAGGCACGGAAAAGCAAGGCAAGGTAAGGGTAACGGAAGGCACGGCAAGGCAAGGGAAAGACAAGGCAAGGCACAGCAAGGCCAGGCAAGGATAAGGCAAGGCAACGAAAAGCATGGCAAGGTTAAGGCAAGGCAAGGCAAGGAAGGCTAAGGAAAAGGGTGACAAGGTTAAGCCACGAAAACCCACCGCTAGGCAATGCATGGCAAGGCAAGGAAAGCGTAACGGAAGGCAAGGAAAGGCAAGGAAAATCAAGGCAAGGGAAGTGTAACGCAAGGCACAGCAAGGCAAGGGAAGGACAAGGCCAGGCACGGGAAGGCAAAGCAAGGCTAAGTCAAGGCAACACAAGGCTAGGCAATGCACGGCAAGGCAAGGCAAGGGCAAAGGAAGGTAAGGCATGGCAAGGCAATGCAAAGCTGAGGAAAGGTAACGCAAGGAAATGCAAAGTGAAGGCAACGCAACCCAAGCAAGGCTAAAGCAAGGGGAGGCAAGGGAAGGCAAGGGTAACGGAAGGCACGGCAAGGCAAGAAAAGGGTAACGGAACGCTCGGCAAGGCAACGCAAGGCTACCCAATGCAAGGCAATGCAAGGAAAGGGTAAGGGAAGGCAAGGCAAGGCAAGGCTAAGGCACGACAATGCAAGACTAGGCAATGCACGGTTAAGGCAAGGAAAGGGTAATTGAAGGCAAGGCAAGGCAAGGCAAAGGAAGGCAAGGCAAGTTTAAAGAAATCACGGCAAGGCAAGACAAGGGTAACGGAAGGCACGGCAAGGCAAGGGAAAGACATGGGAAGGCATGGTAAGGCAAGGCTAAGGCAAGGCAATGCTATTCAAGGCCACGTTAAGGGAAGGCAAGACAAGCAAGGTTAAGGCAATGGGAGACAAAGCTAATGCACGTCAACACAATGCTAGGCAATGCACGGCAAGGCAAGGAATGGGTAACAGACGACAAGGCAAGGCAAGGTAAGGCAAAGCTAAGTCAAGGAAATGCCATGCAAGGCCAGGTTAAGGGAAGGCAGGACAAGCAAGGCTAAGGCAAGGGGAGTCAAGGCCAAGGCACGACAACGCAAGGCTAGGCAATGCACGGGAAGGCAAGGAAAGTGTAAGGAAGGGAAGGCAAAGCAAGACAAGGCAAGGGTAACAGAAGTCATGGCAAGGCAAGGGAAAGACAAGGCAAGGCACGGCAAGGCAAGGCAAGGCTAAGGCAAGGCAACCCAAGGCAACGCAAAGTTAAGGCAAGGCACGGAAAAGGTAACGGAAGGCAAGGCAAGGAACGGAAAAGCAAGGGAAGGCAAGGGTAACGGAAGGCACGGCAAGGCAAGGGAAAGACAAGGCAAGGCAAGGCAAGAATAAGGCAAAGCAACGCAAAGCAAGGCAAGGTTAAGGCAAGGCAAGCCAAGCAAGCCTAAGGCAAGGGGAGACAAGGCTAAGGCACGACAACGCAAGGCTAGGCAATGCACGGCAAGGCAAGGAAAGGGTAACAGAAGGCAAGGCAATGCAAGGCAAAGCAAGGCAAGGAAAGGGTAACGGAAGGCACAGCAAAGCACGGAAAGCGTAAAGAAAGGCAAGGCAAGGCAAGGCAAAGCAAGGCAAGGCAAGGGTAACTGAAGGCGTGGCAAGGCAAGGGAAGGACAAGGCAAGGCACGGCAAGGCAAGGCAAGGCAAGGCTTATACAACGCAACACAACGCAAGGCAACGCGAAGTTAAGGCAAGGCAAGGAAAGGGTAATGGAAGGCAAGACACGGCAAGGCAAGGCAAGGTTAAGGCAAGGCAACGCAAGTCAACGCAAAGTAAAGGCAAGGCAAGGAAAGGGTAACAGAAAGCAAGGCAATGCAAGGCAAAGCAAGGGAAGGAAAGGGTAACGGAAGGCAAGGCAAGGCAACGCAAAGAAAAGCAAGGCAAGACAAAGCAAGGCAAAGCAAGGCAAGGCAAGGTTAACGGAAGGGACAGCAAGGCATGGGAAAGACAAGGCAAGGCAGGGCAAGCAAGGAAAGGCTAAGGCAAGGCAACGCAAGTCTAGGCAATGCACGGCAAGGCAAGGAAAGGGTAACGGAAGGCAAGACAAGGCAATGCAAAGCAAGGCAAGGGAACTGTAACGGAAGGCACGGCAAGGCAACGTAAGAGTAAGGGAAGGCACGGCAAGGCAAGGGAAGGAAAATGCAAGGCAGGGCAAGGCAAGGAAAGACTAAGGCAAGGCAACGCAAGGCTAGGCAATGCACGGCAAGGCAAGGGAAGGGTAACGGAAGGCAAGGCAAGGCAAGGCATAGCAAGGCAAGGGAAGTGTAACGGAAGGCACGGCAAGGCAAGGGAAGGACAAGGCAAGGCACGACAAGGGAAGGCAAGGATAAGGCAAGGCAACGCAAGCTAGGCAATGCACGGAAAGGCAAGGAAAGGGTAAAGAAAGGTAAGGAACGTCAAGGCAATGCAAAGCTGAGGAAAGGAAACGCAAAGCAATGCGAAGTGAAGGCAAGACAACCCAAGCAAGGCTAAAGCAAGGGGAGGCAAGGCTAAGGCACGACAATGCAAGGCTAGGCAGTGCACGGCAAGGCAAGGAAAGGGTAACGGAAGGCAAGGAAAGGCAAGGAAAAGCAAGGCAAGGGAAGTGTAACGGAAGGCACAGCAAGGCAAGGGAAGGACAAGGCCAGGCACATGAAGGCAAAGCAAGGCTAAGTCAAGGCAACACAAGGCTAGGCAATGCACGGCAAGGCAAGGAAAGGGCAAAGGAAGGTAAGGCATGGCAAGGCAATGCAAAGCTGAGGAAAGGAAACGCAAGGAAATGCAAAGTGAAGGCAACACAACCCAAGCAAGGCTAAGGCAAGGGAGGTCAAGGCCAAGGCACGACAACGCAAGGCTAGGAAATGCACGGGAAGGCAAGGAAAGTGTAACGGAAGGGAAGGCAAAGCAAGACAAGGAAAGGGTAACAGAAGGCACGGCACGGAACGTCAAGGCAAGGCCAAGGCAACACATGGCTGGGCAATGCACGGCAAGGCAACGTAAGGGTAAGGGAAGGCACGGCAAGGCAATGGAAGGACAAGGCAAGGCAGGGCAAGGCAAGGGTAATGGAAGGCACGGCAAGGCAAGACAATGTTGCGGAAGGCAAGGCACGGCAAGCCAAGCCAAGGCTAAGGCAGCGGAACGCAACACAAGGCAAGGCAAAGTTAAGGCAAGGCAAGGCAAGGGTAACGGAAGGGAAGGCACGGCAAGGCAAGGAAAGGGTAACGGAAGGCACGGAAAGGCAAGACAAGGGTAAGGGAAAACAAGGCACGGCTAGTCAAGGCAAGGCTTAGGCAATGCAAAGTTAAGGGAAGGCAAGTAAAGGGTAACGGAAGGCAAGGCAAGGCACGGAAAAGAAAGGCAAGGCAAGGGTAACGGAAGGCACAGAAAGGCAAGGGAAAGAAAAGGCAAAGCAAGGCAAGGTTAAGGCAAGGGGAGAGAAGGCAAAGACACGACAACGCAAGGCTAGGCAATGCACGGCAAGGCAAGGAAAGGGTAACAGAAGGCAAGGCAATGCAAGGCAAGGCAAAGCAAGGAAAGGGTAACGGAAGGCACAGCAAGGCAAGGAAAGGGTAACGGAAGGCAAGGCACGCAAAGGCAAGGAAAGGGTAACGGAAGGCAAGGCACGGCAAGGCACGGCAAGGCTAAGGCAAGGCAACGCAAGGCAACGCAAAGTTAAGGCAAGGCAAGGAAAGGGTAACAGAATGCCAGGCAATGCACGGCAAAGCAAGGCAAGGAAAGGGTAACGGAAGGCAAGGCAAAGCAAGGCAAGGGACGTCAAAGCAAGGAAAGCAAGGCAAGGCAAGGGTAACGAAAGGGACGGAATGGCAAGGGAAGGACAGGGCAAGGCTGGGCAAGGCAAGGAAAGGCTAAGGCAAGGCAACGCAAGGCTAGGCAATGCACGGCAAGGCAAGGGAAGGGTAACGGAAGGCAAGGCAAGGCAAGGGTAAAGGAAGGCAAGGCAAGGAAAGACAAGGGTAACGGAAGGCACGGCAAGGCAAGGGAAGGACATGTGAAGGCAAGGGAAAGTAAGGCAAGGCTAAGGCAAAGAAATGTCATGCAAGGATAGCTTAAGGGAAGGCAAGACCAGCAAGGTTAAGGCAAGGGGAGACAAAGTTAATGCACGACAACGCAAGGCTAGGCAATGCACGGCAAGGCAAGGAAAGGGTAACAGAAGGGAAGGCAAAGCATGAAAAGGCAAGGGTAACGGAAGGCACGGCAATGCAAGGCAAATCAAGGCAAGGGAAGTGTAACGGAAGGCACGGCAAGGCAAGGGAAGGACAAGGCAAGGCACGGCAAGGGAAGGCAAGGCTAAGGCAAGGCAACGCAAGGCTAGGCAATGCACGGCAAGGCAAGCAAAGGGTAAAGAAAGGTAAGGCACGTCAAGGCAATGCAAAGCTGAGGAAAGGCAACTCAAGGCAATGCGAAGTGAAGGCAAGAAAACCCAACCAAGGCTAAAGCAAGGGGAGGCAAAGCAAGGCAAGGAAAGGGTAACAGAAGGCACAGCAAGGCAAGCAAGGGGTAAAGGAAGACAAGGCAAGACAAGGCAAAGCAAGGGAAGAGAAGTGTAATGGAAGGCTCGGCAAGACAAGGGAAGGACAAGGCAAGGCAAGGCACGCCAAGGCAAGGCAAGGCTAAGGCAAGGCAACGCAAGGCAAGGCAAGGCAAGGTTAAGCTCAGGCAAGCCAAGCAAGGCTATATTAACGGGAGGCAAGGCTAAGTCACGAAAACGCAAGGCTAGGCAATGCACGGCAAGGCAAGGAAAGGGTAACGGAAGGGAAGGCACGTCAAGGCAAGGAATGGGTAACGGATTGCAAGGCATGGTAACGCAACGCAAGGCTATGGAAAGGCAACGCAAGGCAAGGCAAAGTTAAGGCAAGGCAAGGAAAGGGTAACGGAAGGCACGGCAAGGCAAGGGAAAGACAAGGCAAGGCAAGGCAAGGCAAGGTAAGGAAAGGGTAACGGAAGTGACGGCAAGGCATGGGAAGGACAAGGCAAGACAGGCCAAAGCAGGGAAAGGCTAAGGCAAGGCAACGCAAGGCTAGGCAATGCACGGCAAGGCAAGGGAAGGGTAACGGAAGGCAAGGCAAGGCAAGGCAAAGCAAGGCAAGGGAAGTGTAACGGAAGGCACGGCAAGGCAAGCGAAGGACAAGGCAAGGCAATCCAAGCAAGGCTAAGGTAAGGGGAGAGAACGCTATGGCAGGACAACGCAAGCCTAGGCAATGCACGGCAAGGCAAGGGTAACGGAAGACAAGTTCAGGGCAAGGCGAGGCAAGGCTACGGCGAGGCAGAGGAAGGCAACGCAAAGTTAAGGCAAGGCAAGGAAAGGGTAACGGAAGGGAAGGCAAAGCAAGGCAAGGCAAGTGAAACAGAAGGCACGGCACGGCAAGTCATGGCAAGGCTAAGGCAAGTCAACTCAAGGAAACGCAAAGTTGAGGCAAGGCAAGGCAAGGGAAGGCTAAGGCAAGGTTAAGGCAAGGCAAGCCAAACAAGGCTAAGGCAAGGGGTGTCAAGGCTAAGGCACGACAGCGTAAGGCTTGGCAATGCACGGCACGGCAAGGCAAGTGTAACGGAAGGCACGGCAAGGCAAGGGTAAGGGAAAGCAAGGCACGGCTAGTCAAGGCAAGGCTTAGGCAACGCAAAGTGAAGGAAAGGCAAGGAAACGGTAACGGAAGGAAAGGCACGGTTAAGGCAATTGAAGGGTAACGGAAGACAAGGCAAGGCACGGAAAAGCAAGGCAAGGCAAGGGTAACGGAAGGCACGGCAAGGCAAGGGAAAGACAAGGCAAGGCACAGCAAGTCCAGGCAAGGACAAGGCAAGGCAACGAAAAGCATGGCAAGGTTAAGGCAAGGCAAGGCAAGGAAGGCTAAGGAAAGGGGTGACAAGGCTAAGCCACGAAAACGCAACGCTAGGCAATGCACGGCAAGGCAAGGAACACGTAACGGAAGGCAAGGAAAGGCAAGGAAAAGCAAGGCAAGGGAAGTATAACGGAAGGCACAGCAAGGCAAGGGAAGGACAAGGCCAGGCACGGGAAGGCAAAGCAAGGCTAAGTAAAGGCAACACAAGGCTAGGCAATGCACGGCAAGGCAAGGAAATGGCAAAGGAAGGTAAGGCATGGCAAGGCAATGCAAAGCTGAGGAAAGGCAACGCAAGGAAATGCAAAGTGAAGGCAACACAACCCAAGCAAGACTAAGGCAAGGGGAGGCAAGGGAAGGCAAGGGTAACGGAAGGCACGGCAAGGAAAGAAAAGGGTAACGGAACGCTCGGCAAGGCAACGCAAGGCTACCCAATGCAAGGCAATGCAAGGAAAGGGTAACGGAAGGCAAGGCAAGGCAAGGCTAAAGCACGACAATGCAAGACTAGGCAATGCACGGATAGGGCAAGGAAAGGCTAACTGAAGGCAAGGCAAGGCAAGGCAAAGCAAGGCAAGGCAAGGTTAAAGGAATCACGGCAAGGCAAGACAAGGGTAACGGAAGGCACGGCAAGGCAAGGGAAAGACATGGGAAGGAAAGGTAAGGCAAGGCTAAGGCAAGTCAATGCTATTCAAGGCCAGGTAAAGGGAAGGCAAGACAAGCAAGGTTAAGGCAATGGGAGACAAAGCTAATGCACGTCAACACAATGCTAGGCAATGCACGGCAAGGCAAGGAAAGGGTAACAGAAGACAAGGCAAGGAAAGGTAAGGCAAACCTAAGGCAAGGCAATGCCATGCAAGGCCAGGTTAAGGGAAAGCAAGCAAGCCTAAGGCAAGGGGAGTCAAGGCCAAGGTACGACAACGCAAGGCTAGGCAATGCAAAGGCAAGGAAAGGTAACGGAAGGGAAGGCAAAGCAAGAAAAAGGGTAACGAAGCACGCTAAGGCAAGGAAGGAGGCGGCAAGCAGGCAAGCAAGAAGGAAGGTAAGAAGGCAGCAAGGAAGGCAAGGAAGGACAAGGCAAGGCACCAAGGTACGAAAGGCAACAAGGCAAGGCTAGGCAACGGAAGCAAGCAAGGCAAGGCAAGGGGAGTGAAGGCTAAGGCACGACAGCGTAAGGCGTGGCAATGCACGGCAAGGCAAGGCAAGTGTAAAAGACGGCACGGCAAGGCAAGGGTAAGGGAAAGCAAGGCACGGCTAGTCAAGGCAAGGCTTACGCAACGCAAAGTTGAGGAAAGGCAAGGAAACGGTAACGGAAGGCAAGGCACGGTTAAGGCAATTAAAGGGTAACGGAAGACAAGGCAAGGCACGGAAAAGCAAGGCAAGGTAAGGGTAACGGAAGGCACGGCAAGGCAAGGGAAAGACAAGGCAAGGCACAGCAAGGCCAGGCAAGGACAAGGCAAGGCAACGAAAAGCATGGCAAGGTTACGGCAAGGCAAGGCAAGGAAGGCTAAGGAAAGGGGTGACAAGGCTAAGCCACGAAAACCCAACGCTAGGCAATGCATGGCAAGGCAAGGAAAGCGTAACGGAAGGCAAGGAAAGGCAAGGAAAAGACGACAATGCAAGGCACAGTGCACGGCAAGGCAAGGAAAGGGTAACGGAAGGCAAGGAAAGGCAAGGAAAAGCAAGGCAAGGGAAGTGTAACGGAAGGCACAGCAAGGCAAGGGAAGGACAAGGCCAGGCACATGACGGCAAAGCAAGGCTAAGTCAAGGCAACACAAGGCTAGGCAATGCACGGCAAGGCAAGGAAAGGGCAAAGGAAGGTAAGGCATGGCAAGGCAATGCAAAGCTGAGGAAAGGAAACGCAAGGAAATGCAAAGTGAAGGCAACACAACCCAAGCAAGGCTAAGGCAAGGGAGGTCAAGGAAGGCAAAGCAAGACAAGGCAAGGGTAACAGAAGCCACGGCACGGAAAGTCAAGGCAAGGCCAAGGCAACACATGGCTGGGCAATGCACGGCAAGGCAACGTAAGGGTAAGGTAAGGAACGGCAAGGCAAGGGAAGGACAAGGCAAGGCACGGCAAGGCAAGGGTAATGGAAGGCACGGCAAGGCAAGACAATGGTAACGAAAGGCAAGGCACGGCAAGCCAAGGCAAGGCTAAGGCAACGGAACGCAACGCAAGGCAAGGCAAAGTTAAGGCAAGGCAAGGCAAGGGTAACGGAAGGGAAGGCACGGCAAGGCAAGGAAAGGGTAACGGAAGGCACGGCAAGGCAAGACAAGGGTAAGGGAAAACAAGGCACGGCTAATCAAGGCAAGGCTTAGGCAATGCAAATTAAGGGAAGGCAAGTAAAGGGTAACGGAAGGCAAGGCAAGGCACGGAAAAGAAAGGCAAGGCAAGGGTAACGGAAGGCACAGCAAGGCAAGGGAAAGACAAGGCAAAGCAAGGCAAGGTTAAGGCAAGGCAAGCCAAGCAAGGCTAAGGCAACGGAGAGAAGGCGAAGATACTACAACGCAAGGCTAGGCAATGCACGGCAAGGCAAGGAAAGGGTAACAGAAGGCAAGGCAATGCAAGGAAAGGCAAAGCAAGGAAAGGGTAACGGAAGGCACAGCAAGGCAAGGAAAGGGTAACGGAAGGCAAGGCACGCAAAGGCAAGAAAAGGGTAACGGAAGGCAAGGCACGGCAAGGCACGGCAAGGCTAAGCAAGGCAACGCAAGGCAACGCAAAGTTAAGGCAAGGCAAGGAAAGGGTAACATAATGCCAGGCAATGCAAGGCAAAGCAAGGCAAGGAAAGAGTAACGGAAGGCAAGGCAAAGCAAGGCAAGGGACGTCAAAGCAAGGAAAGCAAGGCAAGGCAAGGGTAACGAAAGGGACGGAATGGCAAGGGAAGGACAGGGCAAGGCTGGGCAAGGCAAGGAAAGGCTAAGGCAAGGCAACGCAAGGCTAGGCAATGCACGGCAAGGCAAGGGAAGGGTAACGGAAGGCAAGGCAAGGCAAGGGTAAAGGAAGGCAAGGCAAGGAAAGACAAGGGTAACGGAAGGCACGGCAAGGCAAGGGAAGGACATGTGAAGGCAAGGGAAAGTAAGGCAAGGCTAAGGCAAAGAAATGTCATGCAAGGATAGCTTAAGGGAAGGCAAGACCAGCAAGGTTAAGGCAAGGGGAGACAAAGTTAATGCACGACAACGCAAGGCTAGGCAATGCACGGCAAGGCAAGGAAAGGGTAACAGAAGGGAAGGCAAAGCATGAAAAGGCAAGGGTAACGGAAGGCACGGCAATGCAAGGCAAATCAAGGCAAGGGAAGTGTAACGGAAGGCACGGCAAGGCAAGGGAAGGACAAGGCAAGGCACGGCAAGGGAAGGCAAGGCTAAGGCAAGGCAACGCAAGGCTAGGCAATGCACGGCAAGGCAAGCAAAGGGTAAAGAAAGGTAAGGCACGTCAAGGCAATGCAAAGCTGAGGAAAGGCAACTCAAGGCAATGCGAAGTGAAGGCAAGAAAACCCAACCAAGGCTAAAGCAAGGGGAGGCAAAGCAAGGCAAGGAAAGGGTAACAGAAGGCACAGCAAGGCAAGCAAGGGGTAAAGGAAGACAAGGCAAGACAAGGCAAAGCAAGGGAAGAGAAGTGTAATGGAAGGCTCGGCAAGACAAGGGAAGGACAAGGCAAGGCAAGGCACCCCAAGGCAAGGCAAGGCTAAGGCAAGGCAACGCAAGGCAAGGCAAGGCAAGGTTAAGGTCAGGCAAGCCAAGCAAGGCTATGTTAAGGGGAGGCAAGGCTAAGTCACGAAAACGCAAGGCTAGGCAATGCACGGCAAGGCAAGGAAAGGGTAACGGAAGGGAAGGCACGTCAAGGCAAGGAATGGGTAACGGATTGCAAGGCATGGTAACGCAACGCAAGGCTATGGAAAGGCAACGCAAGGCAAGGCAAAGTTAAGGCAAGGCAAGGAAAGGGTAACGGAAGGCACGGCAAGGCAAGGGAAAGACAAGGCAAGGCAAGGCAAGGCAAGGTAAGGAAAGGGTAACGGAAGTGACGGCAAGGCATGGGAAGGACAAGGCAAGACAGGCCAAAGCAGGGAAAGGCTAAGGCAAGGCAACGCAAGGCTAGGCAATGCACGGCAAGGCAAGGGAAGGGTAACGGAAGGCAAGGCAAGGCAAGGCAAAGCAAGGCAAGGGAAGTGTAACGGAAGGCACGGCAAGGCAAGGGAAGGACAAGGCAAGGCAATCCAAGCAAGGCTAAGGTAAGGGGAGAGAAAGCTATGGCAGGACAACGCAAGCCTAGGCAATGCACGGCAAGGCAAGGGTAACGGAAGACAAGTTCAGGGCAAGGCGAGGCAAGGCTACGGCGAGGCAGAGGAAGGCAACGCAAAGTTAAGGCAAGGCAAGGAAAGGGTAACGGAAGGGAAGGCAAAGCAAGGTAAGGCAAGTGAAACAGAAGGCACGGCACGGCAAGTCATGGCAAGGCTAAGGCAAGTCAACTCAAGGAAACGCAAAGTTGAGGCAAGGCAAGGCAAGGGAAGGCTAAGGCAAGGTTAAGGCAAGGCAAGCCAACAAGGCTAAGGCAAGGGGTGTCAAGGCTAAGGCACGACAGCGTAAGGCTTGGCAATGCACGGCACGGCAAGGCAAGTGTAACGGAAGGCACGGCAAGGCAAGGGTAAGGGAAAGCAAGGCACGGCTAGTCAAGGCAAGGCTTAGGCAACGCAAAGTGAAGGAAAGGCAAGGAAACGGTAACGGAAGGAAAGGCACGGTTAAGGCAATTGAAGGGTAACGGAAGACAAGGCAAGGCACGGAAAAGCAAGGCAAGGCAAGGGTAACGGAAGGCACGGCAAGGCAAGGGAAAGACAAGGCAAGGCACAGCAAGTCCAGGCAAGGACAAGGCAAGGCAACGAAAAGCATGGCAAGGTTAAGGCAAGGCAAGGCAAGGAAGGCTAAGGAAAGGGGTGACAAGGCTAAGCCACGAAAACGCAACGCTAGGCAATGCACGGCAAGGCAAGGAACACGTAACGGAAGGCAAGGAAAGGCAAGGAAAAGCAAGGCAAGGGAAGTATAACGGAAGGCACAGCAAGGCAAGGGAAGGACAAGGCCAGGCACGGGAAGGCAAAGCAAGGCTAAGTAAAGGCAACACAAGGCTAGGCAATGCACGGCAAGGCAAGGAAATGGCAAAGGAAGGTAAGGCATGGCAAGGCAATGCAAAGCTGAGGAAAGGCAACGCAAGGAAATGCAAAGTGAAGGCAACACAACCCAAGCAAGGCTAAGGCAAGGGGAGGCAAGGGAAGGCAAGGGTAACGGAAGGCACGGCAAGGAAAGAAAAGGGTAACGGAACGCTCGGCAAGGCAACGCAAGGCTACCCAATGCAAGGCAATGCAAGGAAAGGGTAACGGAAGGCAAGGCAAGGCAAGGCTAAGGCACGACAATGCAAGACTAGGCAATGCACGGATAGGGCAAGGAAAGGCTAACTGAAGGCAAGGCAAGGCAAGGCAAAGCAAGGCAAGGCAAGGTTAAAGGAATCACGGCAAGGCAAGACAAGGGTAACGGAAGGCACGGCAAGGCAAGGGAAAGACATGGGAAGGAAAGGTAAGGCAAGGCTAAGGCAAGTCAATGCTATTCAAGGCCAGGTAAAGGGAAGGCAAGACAAGCAAGGTTAAGGCAATGGGAGACAAAGCTAATGCACGTCAACACAATGCTAGGCAATGCACGGCAAGGCAAGGAAAGGGTAACAGAAGACAAGGCAAGGCAAGTTAAGGCAAACCTAAGGCAAGGCAATGCCATGCAAGGCCAGGTTAAGGGAAAGCTGGACGAGCAAGCCTAAGGCAAGGGGAGTCAAGGCCAAGGCACGACAACGCAAGGCTAGGCAATGCACGGGAAGGCAAGGAAAGTGTAACGGAAGGGAAGGCAAAGCAAGACAAGGCAAGGGTAACAGAAGCCACGGCACGGAAAGTCAAGGCAAGGCCAAGGCAACACATGGCTGGGCAATGCACGGCAAGGCAACGTAAGGGTAAGGTAAGGAACGGCAAGGCAAGGGAAGGACAAGGCAAGGCACGGCAAGGCAAGGGTAATGGAAGGCACGGCAAGGCAAGACAATGGTAACGAAAGGCAAGGCACGGCAAGCCAAGGCAAGGCTAAGGCAACGGAACGCAACGCAACGCAAGGCAAGGCAAAGTTAAGGCAAGGCAAGGCAAGGGTAACGGAAGGGAAGGCACGGCAAGGCAAGGAAAGGGTAACGGAAGGCACGGCAAGGCAAGACAAGGGTAAGGGAAAACAAGGCACGGCTAGTCAAGGCAAGGCTTAGGCACTGCAAATTAAGGGAAGGCAAGTAAAGGGTAACGGAATGCAAGGCAAGGCACGGAAAAGAAAGGCAAGGCAAGGGTAACGGAAGGCACAGCAAGGCAAGGGAAAGACAAGGCAAAGCAAGGCAAGGTTAAGGCAAGGCAAGCCAAGCAAGGCTAAGGCAACGGAGAGAAGGCGAAGATACTACAACGCAAGGCTAGGCAATGCACGGCAAGGCAAGGAAAGGGTAACAGAAGGCAAGGCAATGCAAGGAAAGGCAAAGCAAGGAAAGGGTAACGGAAGGCACAGCAAGGCAAGGAAAGGGTAACGGAAGGCAAGGCACGCAAAGGCAAGAAAAGGGTAACGGAAGGCAAGGCACGGCAAGGCAAGGCAAGGCTAAGCAAGGCAACGCAAGGCAACGCAAAGTTAAGGCAAGGCAAGGAAAGGGTAACATAATGCCAGGCAATGCAAGGCAAAGCAAGGCAAGGAAAGAGTAACGGAAGGCAAGGCAAAGCAAGGCAAGGGACGTCAAAGCAAGGAAAGCAAGGCAAGGCAAGGGTAACGGAAGGGACGGAATGGCAAGGGAAGGACAGGGAAAGGCTGGGCAAGGCAAGTTAAGGCTAAGGCAAGGCAACGAAAGGCTAGGCAATGCACGGCAAGGCAAGGGATGGGTAACGGAATGCAAGGCAAGGCAAGGGTAAAGGAAGGCACGGCAAGGAAAGACAAGGGTAACGGAAGGCACGGCAAGGCAAGGGAAGGACATGGGAAGGCAAGGGAAAGTAAGGCAAGGCTAAGGCAAGGAAATGCCATGCAAGGATAGGTTAAGGGAAGGCAAGACAAGCAAGGTTAAAGCAAGGGGAGACAAAGCTAATGCACAACAACGCAAGGCTAGTCAATGCACGGCAAGGCAAGGAAAGGGTAAGAGAAGGCAAGGCAAGGCAAGGTAAGGCAAGGCTAAGGCAAGGCAATGACATGCAAGGCCAGGTTAAGGGAAGGCAAGACAAGCACGGCTAAAGCAAGGGGATTCAAGCCTAAGGCACGACAACGCAAAGCTAGGCAATGCACGGCAAGGCAAGGAAAGGGAAACGGAAGGGAAAGCAAAGCATGAAAAGGCAAGGGTAACGGAAGGCACGGCACGGCAATTCAAGGCAAGGCCAAGGCAACAGAAGGCTGGGCAAAGCACGGCAAGGCAAGGCAAGGGTAAGGGAAGGCACGGCAAGGCAAGGGAAGGACAAGCCAGGCACGGCAAGGCAAGGGTAATGGAAGGCAAGGCACGGCAAGGCAAGGCAAGCCTAAGCCAACGCAACGCAACGCAAGGCAACGCTAAGTTAAGGCAAGGCAAGGTTTAGGGTAACGGAAGGCAAGGCACGGCAAGGCAAGGAAACTGTAATGGAATGCAAGGCACGGCAAGGCAAGGAAAGGGTAACGGAATGAAAGGCACGGCAAGGCAACGCAAGGCTAAGGCAAGGCAAGGAATAGGTAACGGAAGGCACAGCAAGGCAAGGAAAGGGTAACGGAAGGCAAGGCACGCAAAGGCAAGGAAAGGGTAACGGAAGGCAAGGCACGGCAAGGCAAGGCAAGGCAACGCAAGGCAACGCAAAGTTAAGGCAAGGCAAGGAAAGGGTAACAGAAGGTAAGGCATTGCAAGGCAAAGCAAGGCAAGAAAAGGGTAACGGAAGGCAGAGGAAGGCAAGGAAAGGGTAACGGAAGGCAAGGAAAGGCAAAGCAAGGGAAGGCAAGGGTAACTGAAGGCATGGCAAGGCAAGGGAAGGACAAGGCAAGGCACGGCAAGGCAAGGCAAGGCTAAGGCAAGGCAACGCAACGCAAGGCAACGCGAAGTTAAGGCAAGGCAAGGAAAGGGTAACAGAAAGCACGGCAATGCAAGGCAAAGAAAGGCAAGGAAAGGGTAATGGAAGGCAAGGCAAGGCAAGTCAAAGGAAGGCAAGGCAAGTCAAAGTAAGGCAAAGCAAGGCAAGGCAAGTGTAACGAAAGGGACGGCAAGGCAAGGGAAGGAAAATGCAAGGAAGGGCAAGGCAAGGAAAGGCTAAGGCAAAGCAACGCAAGGCTAGGCAATGCACGGCAAGGCAAGGGAAGGGTAACGGAAGGCAAGGCAAGGGAAGGCAAAGCAAGGCAAGGGAAGTGTAACGGAAGGCACGGCAAGGCAACGGAAGGACAAGGCAAGGCATGGCAAGGGAAGGCAAGGATAAGGCAAGGCAACGCAAGGCTAGGCAATGCACGGCCAGGTAAGGAAAGGGTAAAGAAAGGTAAGGCACGTCAAGGCAATGCAAAGCTGAGGAAAGGAAACGGAAGGCAATGCGAAGTGAAGGCAAGACAACCCAAGCAAGGCTAAAGCAAGGGGAGGCAAGTCAAGTCAAGGGTAACGGAAGGCACGGCAAGGCAAGGTAAGGCAGGGCTAAGGCAAGGAAAGGGTAACAGAAGACAAGGCAAGGCAAGGTAAGGCAAAGCTAAGGCAAGGCAATGCCATGCAAGGCCAGGTTAAGGGAAGGCAGGACAAGCAAGGCTAAGGCAAGGGGAGTCAAGGCCAAGGCACGACAACGCAAGGCTAGGCAATGCACGGGAAGGCAAGGAAAGTGTAACGGAAGGGAAGGCAAAGCAAGACAAGGCAAGGGTAACAGAAGGCACGGCACGGAAAGTCAAGGCAAGGCCAAGGAAACACATGGCTGGGCAATGCACGGCAAGGCAACGTAATGGAAAGGGAAGGCACGGCAAGGCAAGGGAAGGACAAGGCAAGGCACGGCAAGGCAAGGGTAATGGAAGGCATGGCAAGGCAAGACAATAGTAACGGAAGGCAAGGCACGGCAAGGCAAGGCAAGGCAAGGCAAAGTTAAGGCTAGGCAAGGCAAGGGTAACGGAAGGGAAGGCACGGCAAGGCAATGCAAGGCTAAGGCAAGGCAAGGAAAAGGTAACGGAAGGCAAGGCAAGGCAAGGAAAAGCAAGGAAAGGCAAGGGTAACGGAAAGCACGGCAAGGCAAGGCAATGACAATGCACGTCACGGCAAGGCAATGCCAAGCTGAGGAAAGGCAACGCAAGGCAATGCAAAGTGAAGGCAACACAACCCAAGCAAGGCTAAGGCAACGGGAGGCAAGGCAAGGGAAGACAACGGTAACGGAAGGCTCGGCAAGGCAAGGGAAGGACAAGGCAAGGCACGGCAATGCAAGACAAGGGTAACGGAAGGCTCGGAAATGCAACGCAAGGCTAGGCAATGCACGGCAATGCATGTAAAGGGTAACGGAAGGCAAGACAAGGCAAGGCAAGGCAAGGTAAGGCAAGGATAAGGCAAGCCAACGCAAAGCAAGGCAAGGTTAAGGCAAGGCAAGCCAAGCAAGGCTAAGGCCAGGGGAGACAAGGCTAAGGCACGACAACGCAAGGCTAGGCAATGCACGGCAAGGCAAGGAAAGGGTAACAGAAGGCAAGGCAATGCAAGGCAAAGCAAGGCAAGGAAAGGGTAACGGAAGGCACAGCAAGGCAAGGAAAGCGTAACGGAAGGGAAGGCAAGGCAAGGCAAATCAAGGCAAGGCAAGGGTAAATGAAGGCATGGCAAGGTAAGGGAAGGACAAGGAAAGGCACGGCAAGGGAAGGCAAGGCTAAGGCAAGGCAACGCAAAGTTAAGGCAAGGCACGGAAAAGGTAACGGAAGGCAAGGCAAGGAATGGAAAAGCAAGGGAAGGCAAGGGTAACGGAAGGCACGGCAAGGCAAGGGAAAGACAAGGCAAGTCAAGGCAAGGATAAGGCAAAGCAACGCAAAGCAAGGCAAGGTTAAGGCAAGGCAAGCCAAGCAAGCCTAAGGCAAGGGGAGACAAGGCTAAGGCACGACAACGCAAGGCTAGGCAATGCACGGTAAGGCAAGGAAAGGGTAACAGAAGCTAGGCAATGCAAGACAAAGCAAGGCAAGGAAAGGGTAACGGAAGGCACAGCAAAGCACGGAAAGCGTAAAGAAAGGCAAGGCAAGGCAAAGCAAGGCAAGGCAAGGGTAACTGAAGGCGTGGCAAGGCAAGGGAAGGACAAGGCCAGGCACGGCAAGGCAAGGCAAGGCTTATACAACGCAACACAACGCAAGGCAACGCGAAGTTAAGGCAAGGCAAAGAAAGGGTAATGGAAGGCAAGGCACGGAAAGGCAAGGAAAGGGTATCGAAGGCAAGACACGGCAAGGCAAGGCAAGGTTAAGGCAAGGCAACGGAAGTCAACGCAAAGTAAAGACAAGGCAAGGAAAGGGTAACAGAAAGCAAGGCAATGCAAGGCAAAGCAAGGGAAGGAAAGGGTAACGGAAGGCAAGGCAACGCAAAGCAAAGCAAGGCAAGTCAAAGTAAGGCAAAGCAAGGCAAGGCAAGTGTAACGGAAGCGACAGCAAGGCATGGGAAGGACAAGGCAAGGCAGGGCAAGGCAAGGAAAGGCGAAGGCAAGGCAACGCAAGTCTAGGCAATTCACGGCAAGGCAAGGAAAGGGTAACGGAAGGCAAGGCAAGGCAAGGCAAAGCAAGGCAAGGGAACTGTAACGGAAGGCACGGCAAGGCAACGTAAGGGTAAGGGAAGGCAAGGCAAGGCAAGGGAAGGAAAATGAAAGGCAGGGCAAGGCAAGGAAAGGCTAAGGCAAGGCAACGCAAGGCTAGGCAATGCACGGCAAGGCAAGGGAAGGGTAACGGAAGGCAAGGCAATGTAAGGCAAAGCAAGGCAAGGGAAGTGTAACGGAAGGCAAGGCAAGGCAAGGGAAGGAAAAGGCAAGGCACGGCAAGGGAAGGAAAGGCTAAGGCAAGGCAACGCAAGGCTAGGCAATGCACGGCAAGGCAAGGAAAGAGTAAAGAAAGGTAAGGCAGGTCAAGGCAATGCAAAGCTGAGGAAAGGCAACGCAAGGCAATGCAAAGTGAAGGCAAGACAACCCAAGCAAGGCTAAAGCAAGGGGAGGCAAGGCAATGCAAGGGTAACGGAAGGCACGGCAAGGCAAGACAAGGGTAACGGAAGACTCGGCCAGGCAAGGGAAGGACAAGGCAAGGCACGGCAAGGCAAGGCAAGGCTAAGGCAAGGCAACGCAATGTTAAGCAATGCACGGCAAGGCAAGGAAAGGGTAACATAAGGGAAGGGAAGGCAAGGCAAAGCAAAGCAAGGCAAGGGTAAAGGAAGGCACGGCAAGGCAAGACAAGGGTAACGGAAGGCACGGCAAGGCAAGGGAAGGATATGGCACGGCAAGGCAAGGAAAGGCAAGGCTAAGGCAAGGCAATGCCATGCAAGGCCAGGTTAAAGGAAGGCAAGACAAGCAAGGCTAAGGAAAGGGGAGACAAAGCTAATGCACGACAATGCAAGGCTAGGCAATCCACGGCAAGGCAAGGAAAGGGTAACAGAAGGCAAGGGAAGGTAAGGTAAGGCAAGGCTTAGGCAAGGCAATGCCATGCAAGGCCAGGTTAAGGGAAGGCAAGACAAGCAAGGCTAAGGCAAGGGGAGTCAATGTTATGGCAGGGCAACGCAAGGCTAGGCAATGCACGGCAGGGCAAGGAAAGGTTAACGGAAAGTAAGGAACGGCAAGGCAATGCAAAGCTGAGGAAAGGGAATGCAAGGCAATGCAATGTTAAGGCAAGGCAAGCCAAGCAAGTCTAAGGCAAGGGGAGGCAAGGCAAGGTAAGGGTAACGGAAGACACGGCAAGGAAAAACAAGTGTAACGGAAGGCTCGGCAAGGCAAGGGGAGACAAGTCTAAGGCACGACAACGCAAGGCTAGGCAATGCAAGGCAAGGCAAGGAAATGGTAACAGAAGGCACAGCAAGGCAAGCAAAGGGTAAAGGAAGGCAAGGCAAGACAAGGCAAAGCAAGGGAAGGGAAGGGTAACTGAAGGCAAGGCAATGAAAGGGAAGGACAAGGCAAAGCAAGGTAAGGCAAGGCAAGGCTAAGGCAACGCAACGCAAAGCAAGGCAACGCGAAGTTTAGGCAAGGCAAGGAAAGGATAACGCTACGCAAGGCACGGCAAGGCAAGGAAAACGTAACGGAAAGTAAGGCACGGCAAGGCAAAGCAAGGCTAAGGCAAGGCAACGCAAGGCAACTCCAATTTCAGGCAAGGCAAGGAAAGGGTAACAGAAGGCAAAGCAATGCAAGGCAAAGCAAGGCAAGGAAAGGGTAACGCAAGGCAAGGCAAGGCAAGGGAAGTACAAGGCAAGGCAAGGCAAGGAGTCTAAGGCAAGGCATCGGAAGGCTACGCAATGCACGTCAAGGCTAGGGAAGTGTAACGGAAGGCAGGGCAAGGCAACACAAATAAAGGCAAGGCAAGGGTAACGGAAGGCACGGCAAGACAAGGGAAAGACAAGGCAAGGCAAGGCAAAGCAAGGCAAGGATAAGGCAAGGCAACTCAAAGCAAGGCAAGGTTAAGGCAAGGCAAGCCAAGCAAGGCTGAGGCAAGGGGAGACAAGGCTAAGGCACGACAACGCAAGGCTAGGCAATGCACGGCAAGGCAATGCAAGGCAAAGCAAGGCAAGGAAAGGCAAGGGAAGGACAAGGCAAGGCACGGCAAGGCAAGGCAAGGCTAAGGCAACGCAAGGCAACGCAAGCCAACACGAAGTTAAGGCAAGGCAAGGAAAGGGTAACGGAAGGCAAGGCACGGAAAGGCAAGGAAAGGGTAACGAAAGGGAAGGCACGGCAAGGCAAGGCAAGGCTAAGGCAAGGCAACGCAAGGCAAAGAAACGGTAACGGAAGGCAAGGCAAGGCAAGGCAAAGCAAGAAAAGGCAAGGGTAACAGAGGGCACGGCAAGGCAAGGCAAGCCAAGTAAGGCTATAGCAAGGGAAGGAAAGGCTATGGCACGACAACGCACGTCTAGGCAATGCACCGCAAGGAAAGGAAAGGGTAACGGAAGTCAGGGCAAGGCAAAACAAATCAAGACAAGGCAAGGGTAATGGAAGGCACGGCAAGACAAGGGAAGGACAAGGCAAGGCACGGCAAAGGAAGGCAAGGCTAGCCAAGCAAGGCTAAGGCAAGGGGAGACAAAGCTAATGCACGACATTGCAAGGCTAGGTAATGCACGGCAAGGCAAGGAAAGGGTAACAGAAGGCAAGGCAAGGGAAGGTAAGGCAAGGCTAAGGCAAGGCAATGCCATGCAAGGCCAGTTTAAGGGAAGGCAAGTCAAGCAAGGCTAAGGCAAGGGGAGTCAATGCTATGGCACGACAACGCAAGGCTAGGCAATGCACGGCAAAGCAAGGAAAGGGTAACGGAATGTAAGGAACGGCAAGGCAATGCAAAGCCGAGGAAAGGGAACGCAAAGCAATGCAATGTTAAGGCAAGGCAAGCCAAGCAAGGCTAAGGCAAGGGGAGGCAAGGCAAGGCAAGGGTAACGGAAGACACGGCAAGGCAAGACAACGGTAACGGAAGGCTCGGCAAGGCAAGGGGGGACAAGTCTAAGGTACGACAACGCAAGGCGGGGCAATGCACGGCAAGGCAAGGAAATGGTAACAGAAGGCAAGGCAATGCAAGGCAAAGCAAGGCAAGGAAAGGGTAACAGAAGGCACAGCAAGGCAAGCAAAGGGTACAGGAACGCAAGGCAAGACAAGGCAAAGCAAGGGAAGGGAAGGGTAACTGAAGGCAAGGCAATGAAAGGGAAGGACAAGGCAAGGCAAGGTAAGGCAAGGGAAGGCTAAGGCAACGCAACGCAAAGCAAGGCAACGCGAAGTTTAGGCAAGGCAAGGAAAGGATAACGCTACGCAAGGCACGGCAAGACAAGGAAAACGTAACGGAAGGCAAGGCACTGCAAGGCAAAGCAAGGCTAAGGCAAGGCAACGCAAGGCAACGCCAATTTCAGGCAAGGCAAGGAAAGGGTAACAGAAGGCAAAGCAATGCAAGGCAAAGCAAGGCAAGGAAAGGGTAACGCAAGGCAAGGCAAGGCAAGGGAAGGACAAGGCAAGGCAAGGCAAGGAGTCTAAGGCAAGGCATCGAAGGCTACGCAATGCACGTCAAGGCTAGGGAAGTGTAACGGAAGGCAGGGCAAGGCAACACAAATAAAGGCAAGGCAAGGGTAACGGAAGGCACGGCAAGACAAGGGAAAGACAAGGCAAGGCAAGGCAAAGCAAGGCAAGGATAAGGCAAGGCAACTCAAAGCAAGGCAAGGTTAAGGCAAGGCAAGCAAAGCAAGGCTGAGGCAAGGGGAGACAAGGCTAAGGCACGACAACGCAAGGCTAGGCAATGCACGGCAAGGCAATGCAAGGCAAAGCAAGGCAAGGAAAGGTAAGGGAAGGACAAGTCAAGGCACGGCAAGGCAAGGCAAGGCTAAGGCAACGCAAGGCAACGCAAGGCAACAGGAAGTTAAGGCAAGGCAAGGAAAGGGTAATGGAAGGCAAGGCACGGAAATGCAAGGAAAGGGTAATGAAAGGCAATGCACGGCAAGGCAAGGCAAGGCTAAGGCAAGGCAACGCAAGGCAAAGAAACGGTAACGGAAGGCAAGGCAAGGCAAGGCAAAGCAAGAAAAGGCAAGGGTAACAGAGGGCAAGGCAAGGCAAGGCAAGCCAAATAAGGCTATAGCAAGGGAAGGAAAGGCTATGGCACGACAACGCACGGCTAGGCAATGCACCGCAAGGAAAGGAAAGGGTAACGGAAGGCAGGGCAAGGCAAAACAAATCAAGGCAAGCCAAGGGTAATGGAAGGCACGGCAAGACAAGGGAAGGACAAGGCAAGGCAAGCCACCCCAAGGCAAGGCAAGGCTAAGGCAAGGCAACGCAAGGCAAGGCAAGGCAAGGTTAAGGTCAGGCAAGCCAAGCAAGGCTAAGTTAAGGGGAGGCAAGTCTAAGCCACGAAAACGCAAGGCATGGCAATGCACGGCAAGGCAAGGAAAGGGTAACGGAAGGGAAGGCACGGCAAGGCAAGGAATGGGTAACGGATTGCACGGCAGGGCAAAGCAACGCAAGGCTATGGCAAGGCAACGCAAGGCAACGCAAAGTTAAGGCAAGGCAAAGAAAGGGTAACGGAAGGCAAGGCAAGGCACGGAAAAGCAAGGCAAGACAAGGGTAACGGAAGGCACGGCAAGGCAAGGGAAAGACAAGGCAAGGAAAGGCAAGGCAAGGCAAGGATAAGGCAAAGCAACGCAAGGCAAGGCAAAGTTAAGGTGAGGCAAGCCGAGCAAGGCTAAGGCAAGGGGAGACAAGGCTAAGGCACGACAACTCAAGGCTAGGCAATGCACGGCAAGGCAAGGAAAGGGTAACAGAAGGCAAGGCAATGCAAGGCAAATCAAGGCAAATAAAGGGTAACGGAAGGCACAGCAAGGCAAGGAAAGCGTAAAGGAAGGCAAGGCAAGGCAAGGCAAAGCAAGGCAAAGCAAGGGTAACTGAAGGCACGGCAAGCCAAGGGAAAGACAAGGCAATGCAAGGCAACGCAAGGCAAGGATAAGGCAAGGCAACTCAAAGCAAGGCAAGGTTAAGGCAAGGCAAGTCAAGTAAGGCTGAGTCAAGGGGAGACAAGGCTAAGGCACGACAACGCAAGGCTAGGCAATGCACGGCAAGGCATTGCAAGGCAAAGCAAGGCAAGGAAAGGCAAGGGAAGGACAAGGCAAGGCACGGCAAGGCAAGGCAAGGCTAAGGCAACGCAAGGCAGCGCAATCCAACACGAAGTTAAGGGAAGGCAAGGAAAGGGTAACGGAAGGCAAGGCACGGAAAGGCAAGGAAAGGCTAAGGCAAGGCAACGCAAGGCAAAGAAACGGTAACGGAAGGCAAGACAAGGTAAGGCAAAGCAAGAAAAGGCAAGGGTAACAGAGGGCAAGGCAAGGCAAGGCAAGCCAATTAAGGCTATAGCAAGGGAAGGAAAGGCTATGGCACGACAACGCACGGCTAGGCAATGCACCGCAAGGAAAGGAAAGGGTAACGGAAGGCAAGGCAAGGCAAAACAAATTAAGGCAAGGCAAGGGTAATGGAAGGCACGGCAAGACAAGGGAAGGACAAGGCAAGGCACGGCAAAGGAAGGCAAGGGTAGCCAAGCAAGGCTAAGGCAAGGGGAGACAAAGCTAATGCACGACATTGCAAGGCTAGGTAATGCACGGCAAGGCAAGGAAAGGGTAACAGAAGGCAAGGCAAGGGAAGGTAAGGCAAGGCTAAGGCAAGGCAATGCCATGCAAGGCCAGGTTAAGGGAAGGCAAGTCAAGCAAGGCTACGGCAAGGGGAGTCAATGCTATGGCACGACAATCCAAGGCTAGGCAATGCACGACAAGGCAAGGAAAGGGTAACGGAAAGTAAGGAACGGCAAGGCAATGCAAAGCCGAGGAAAGGGATCGCAAGGCAATGCAATGTTAAGGCAAGGCAAGCCAAGCAAGGCTAAGGCAAGGGGAGGCAAGGCACGGCAAGGGTAACGGAAGGCAGGGCAAGGCAAAACAAATCAATGCAAGGCAAGGGTAATGGAAGGCACGGCAAGACAAGGGAAGGACAAGGCAAGGCAAGGCACCCCAAGGCAAGGCAAGGCTAAGGCAAGGCAACGCAAGGCAAGGCAAGGCAAGGTTAAGGTCAGGCAAGCCAAGCAAGGCTAAGTTAAGGGGAGGCAAGTCTAAGCCACGAAAACGCAAGGCATGGCAATGCACGGCAAGGCAAGGAAAGGGTAACGGAAGGGAAGGCACGGCAAGGCAAGGAATGGGTAACGGATTGCAAGGCAGGGCAAAGCAACGCAAGGCTATGGCAAGGCAACGCAAGGCAACGAAAAGTTAAGGCAAGGCAAGGAAAGGGTAACGGAAGGCAAGGCAAGGCACGGAAAAGCAAGGCAAGACAAGGGTAACGGAAGGCACGGCAAGGCAAGGGAAAGACAAGGCAAGGAAAGGCAAGGCAAGGCAAGGATAAGGCAAAGCAACGCAAGGCAAGGCAAAGTTAAGGCAAGGCAAGCCGAGCAAGGCTGAGTCAAGGGGAGACAAGGCTAAGGCACGACAACGCAAGGCTAGGCAATGCACGGCAAGGCATTGCAAGGCAAAGCAAGGCAAGGAAATGCAAGGGAAGGACAAGGCAAGGCACGGCAAGGCAAGGCAAGGCTAAGGCAGCGCAAGGCAGCGCAAGCCAACCGGCAAGGCAAGGCAAGGCTAAGGCAAGGCAACGCAAGGCAAAGAAACGGTAACGGAAGGCAAGGCAAGGCAAGGCAAAGCAAGAAAAGGCAAGGGTAACAGAGGGCAAGGCAAGGCAAGGCAAGCCAAGTAAGGCTATAGCAAGGGAAGGAAAGGCTATGGCACGACAACGCACGGCTAGGCAATGCACCGCAAGGAAAGGAAAGGGTAACGGAAGGCAAGGCAAGGCAAAACAAATGAAGGCAAGGCAAGGTTAATGGAAGGCACGGCAAGACAAGGGAAGGACAAGGCAAGGCAAGGCACCCCAAGGCAAGGCAAGGCTAAGGCAAGGCAACGCAAGGCAAGGCAAGGCAAGGTTAAGGTCAGGCAAGCCAAGCAAGGCTAAGTTAAGGGGAGGCAAGTCTAAGCCACGAAAACGCAAGGCATGGCAATGCACGGCAAGGCAAGGAAAGGGTAACGGAAGGGAAGGCACGGCAAGGCAAGGAATGGGTAACGGATTGCAAGGCAGGGCAAAGCAACGCAAGGCTATGGCAAGGCAACGCAAGGCAACGCAAAGTTAAGGCAAGGCAAGGAAAGGGTAACGGAAGGCAAGGCAAGGCACGGAAAAGCAAGGCAAGACAAGGGTAACGGAAGGCACGGCAAGGCAAGGGAAAGACAAGGCAAGGAAAGGCAAGGCAAGGCAAGGATAAGGCAAAGCAACGCAAGGCAAGGCAAAGTTAAGGCAAGGCAAGCCGAGCAAGGCTGAGTCAAGGGGAGACAAGGCTAAGGCACGACAACGCAAGGCTAGGCAATGCACGGCAAGGCATTGCAAGGCAAAGCAAGGCAAGGAAAGGCAAGGGAAGGACAAGGCAAGGCACGGCAAGGCAAGGCAAGGCTAAGGCAACGCAAGGCAGCGCAAGCCAACACGAAGTTAAGGCAAGGCAAGGAAAGGGTAACGGAAGGCAAGGCACGGAAAGGCAAGGAAAGGGTAACGAAAGGCAAGGCACGGCAAGGCAAGGCAAGGCTAAGGCAACGCAAGGCAGCGCAAGCCAACACGAAGTTAAGGCAAGGCAAGGAAAGGGTAACGGAAGGCAAGGCACGGAAAGGCAATTAAAGGGTAACGAAAGGCAAGGCACGGCAAGGCAAGGCAAGGCTAAGGCAAGGCAACGCAAGGCAAAGAAACCGTAACGGAAGGCAAGACAAGGCAAGGCAAAGCAAGAAAAGGCAAGGGTAACAGAGGGCAAGGCAAGGCAAGGCAAGCCAAGTAAGGCTATAGCAAGGGAAGGAAAGGCTATGGCACGAAAACGCACGGCTAGGCAATGCACCGCAAGGTAAGGAAAGGGTAACGGAAGGCAAGGCAAGGCAAAACAAATGAAGGCAAGGCAAGGTTAATGGAAGGCACGGCAAGACAAGGGAAGGACAAGGCAAGGCAAGGCACCCCAAGGCAAGGCAAGGCTAAGGCAAGGCAACGCAAGGCAAGGCAAGGCAAGGTTAAGGTCAGGCAAGCCAAGCAAGGCTAAGTTAAGGGGAGGCAAGTCTAAGCCACGAAAACGCAAGGCATGGCAATGCACGGCAAGGCCAGGAAAGGGTAACGGAAGGCAAGGCAAGGCAAGGCAAAGCAAAGCAAGGCAAGGGTAAAGGAAGGCACGGCAAGGCAAGACAAGGGTAACGGAAGGCACGGCAAGGCAAGGGAAGGATATGGCAAGGCAAGGAAAGGCAAGGAAAGGCTAAGGAAAGGCAATGCCATGCAAGGCCAGGTTAAGGGAAGGCAAGACAAGCAAGGCTAAGGCAAGGGGAGTCAATGCTATGGCAGGACAACGCAAGGCTAGGCAATGCACGGCAGGGCAAGGAAAGGTTAACGGAAAGTAAGGAACGGCAAGGCAATGCAAAGCTAAGGAAAGGGAACGCAAGGCAATGCAATGTTAAGGCAAGGCAAGCCAAGCAAGGCTAAGGCAAGGGGAGGCAAGGCAAGGCAAGGGTAACGGAAGACACGGCAAGGCAAAACAAGTGTAACGGAAGGCTCGGCAAGGCAAGGGGAGACAAGTCTAAGGCACGACAACGAAAGGCGAGGCAATGCACGGCAAGGCAAGGCAAGGCAAGGAAAGGGTAACAGAAGGCACAGCAAGGCAAGCAAAGTGTAAAGGAAGGCAAGGCAAGACAAGGCAAAGCAAGGGAAGGGAAGGGTAACTGAAGGCAAGGCAATGAAAGGGAAGGACAAGGCAAGGCATGGCAAGGCTAAGGCAACGCAACGCAAAGCAAGGCAACGCGAAGTTTAGGGAAGGCAAGGAAAGGATAACGCTATGCAAGGCACGGCAAGGCAAGGAAAACGTAACGGAAGGCAAGGCACGGCAAGGCAAAGCAAGGCTAAGGCAAGGCAACGCAAGGCAACGCCAATTTCAGGCAAGGCAAGGAAAGGGTAACAGAAGGCAAAGCAATGCAAGGCAAAGCAAGGCAAGGAAAGGGTAACGCAAGGCAAGGCAAGGCAAGGGAAGGACAAGGCAAGGCAAGGCAAGGAGTCTAAGGCAAGGCATCGGAAGGCTACGCAATGCACGTCAAGGCTAGGGAAGTGTAACGGAAGGCAGGGCAAGGCACGGAAAAGCAAGGCAAGACAAGGGTAACGGAAGGCATGGCAAGGCAAGGGAAAGTCAAGGCAAAGCAAGGCAAGGCAAGGCAAGGCAAGGCAAGGATAAGGCAAAGCAACGCAAGGCAAGGCAAAGTTAAGGGAAGGCAAGCCGAGCAAGGCTAAGGCAAGGGGAGACAAGGCTAAGGCACGACAACTCAAGGCTGGGCAATGCACGGCAAGGCAAGGAAAGGGTAACAGAAGGCAAGGCAATGAAAGGCAAAGCAATTCAAATAAAGGGTAACGGAAGACACAGCAGGGCAAGGAAAGCGTAAAGGAAGGCAAGGCAAGGAAAGGTAAAGCAAGGCAAGGCAAGGGTAATGGAAGGCACGGCAAGACAAGGGAAGGACAAGGCAAGGCACGGCAAAGGAAGGCAAGGCTAGCCAAGCAAGGCTAAGGCAAGGGGAGACAAAGCTAATGCACGACATTGCAAGGCTAGGTAATGCACGGCAAGGCAAGGAAAGGGTAACAGATGGCAAGGCAAGGGACGGTAAGGCAAGGCTAAGGCAAGGCAATGCCATGCAAGGCCAGGTTAAGGGAAGGCAAGTCAAGCAAGGCTAAGGCAAGGGGAGTCAATGCTATGGCACGACAACGCAAGGCTAGGCAATGCACGGCAAGGCAAGGAAAGGGTAACGGAAAGTAAGGAACGGCAAGGCAATGCAAAGCCGAGGAAAGGGAACGCAAGGCAATGCAATGTTAAGGCAAGGCAAGCCAAGCAAGGCTAAGGCAAGGGGAGGCAAGGCAAGGCAAGGGTAACGGAAGGCAGGGCAAGGCAAAACAAATCAAGGCAAGGCAAGGGTAATGGAAGGCACGGCAAGACAAGGGAAGGACAAGGCAAGGCAAGGCACCCCAAGGCAAGGCAAGGCTAAGGCAATGCAACGCAAGGCAAGGCAAGGCAAGGTTAAGGTCAGGCAAGCCAAGCAAGGCTAAGTTAAGGGGAGGCAAGTCTAAGCCACGAAAACGCAAGGCATGGCAATGCACGGCAAGGCAAGGAAAGGGTAACGGAAGGGAAGGCACGGCAAGGCAAGGAATGGGTAACGGATTGCAAGGCAGGGCAAAGCAACGCAAGGCTATGGCAAGGCAACGCAAGGCAACGCAAAGTTAAGGCAAGGCAAGGAAAGGGTAACGGAAGGCAAGGCAAGGCACGGAAAAGCAAGGCAAGACAAGGGTAACGGAAGGCACGGCAAGGCAAGGGAAAGACAAGGCAAGGCAAGGCAAGGCAAGGATAAGGCAAAGCAACGCAAGGCAAGGCAAAGTTAAGGCAAGGCAAGCCGAGCAAGGCTAAGGCAAGGACAGACAAGGGTAAGGCACGACAATAAAGGCTAGGCAATGCACGGCAAGGCAAGGAAAGGGTAACAGAAGGCAAGGCAATGCAAGGCAAAGCAAGGCAAATAAAGGGTAACGGAAGGCACAGCAAGGCAAGGAAAGCGTAAAGGAAGGCAAGGCAAGGCAAGGCAAAGCAAGGCAAGGCAAGGGTAACGGAAGGCACGGCAAGGCAAGGGAAAGACAAGGCAATGCAAGGCAAAGCAAGGCAAGGATAAGGCAAGGCAACTCAAAGCAAGGCAAGGTTAAGGCAAGGCAAGCCAAGTAAGGCTGAGTGAAGGGGAGACAAGGCTAAGGCACGACAACGCAAGGCTAGGCAATGCACGGCAAGGCATTGCAAGGCAAAGCAAGGCAAGGAAAGGCAAGGGAAGGACAAGGCAAGGCACGGCAAGGCAAGGCAAGGCTAAGGCAAAGCAAGGCAGCGCAAGCCAACACGAAGTTAAGGCAAGGCAAGGAAAGGGTAACGGAAGGCAAGGCACGGAAAGGCAAGGAAAGGGTAACGAAAGGCAAGGCACGGCAAGGCAAGGCAAGGCTAAGGCAACGCAAGGCAGCGCAAGCCAACACGAAGTTAAGGCAAGGCAAGGAAAGGGTAACGGAAGGCAAGGCACGGAAAGGCAATTAAAGGGTAACGAAAGGCAAGGCACGGCAAGGCAAGGCAAGGCTAAGGCAAGGCAACGCAAGGCAAAGAAACGGTAACGGAAGGCAAGACAAGGCAAGGCAAAGCAAGAAAAGGCAAGGGTAACAGAGGGCAAGGCAAGGCAAGGCAAGCCAAGTAAGGCTATAGCAAGGGAAGGAAAGGCTATGGCACGACAACGCACGGCTAGGCAATGCACCGCAAGGAAAGGAAAGGGTAACGGAAGGCAAGGCAAGGAAAAACAAATGAAGGCAAGGCAAGGTTAATGGAAGGCACGGCAAGACAAGGGAAGGACAAGGCAAGGCAAGGCACCCCAAGGCAAGGCAAGGCTAAGGCAAGGCAACGCAAGGCAAGGCAAGGCAAGGTTAAGGTCAGGCAAGCCAAGCAAGGCTAAGTTAAGGGGAGGCAAGTCTAAGCCACGAAAACGCAAGGCATGGCAATGCACGGCAAGGCAAGGAAAGGGTAACGGAAGGCAAGGCAAGGCAAGGCAAGGCAAAGCAAAGCAAGGCAAGGGTAAAGGAAGGCACGGCAAGGCAAGACAAGGGTAACGGAAGGCACGGCAAGGCAAGGGAAGGATATGGCACGGCAAGGCAAGGTAAGGCAAGGCTAAGGCAAGGCAATGCCATGCAAGGCCAGGTTAAGGGAAGGCAAGACAAGCAAGGCTAAGGCAAGGGGAGTCAATGCTATGGCAGGACAACGCAAGGCTAGGCAATGCACGGCAGGGCAAGGAAAGGTTAACGGAAAGTAAGGAACGGCAAGGCAATGCAAAGCTGAGGAAAGGGAACGCAAGGCAATGCAATGTTAAGGCAAGGCAAGCCAAGCAAGGCTCAGGCAAGGGGAGGCAAGGCAAGGCAAGGGTAACGGAAGACACGGCAAGGCAAAACAAGTGTAACGGAAGGCTCGGCAAGGCAAGGGGAGACAAGTCTAAGGCACGACAACGCAAGGCGAGGCAATGCACGGCAAGGCAAGGCAAGGCAAGGAAAGGGTAACAGAAGGCACAGCAAGGCAAGCAAAGTGTAAAGGAAGGCAAGGCAAGACAAGGCAAAGCAAGGGAAGGGAAGGGTAACTGAAGGCAAGGCAATGAAAGGGAAGGAGAAGGCAAGGCAAGGCAAGGCTAAGGCAACGCAACGCAAAGCAAGGCAACGCGAAGTTTAGGGAAGGCAAGGAAAGGATAACGCTACGCAAGGCACGGCAAGACAAGGAAAACGTAACGGAAGGCAAGGCACGGCAAGGCAAAGCAAGGCTAAGGCAAGGCAACGCAAGGGAACGCCAATTTCAGGCAAGGCAAGGAAAGGGTAACAGAAGGCAAAGCAATGCAAGGCAAAGCAAGGCAATGAAAGGGTAACGCAAGGCAAGGCAAGGCAAGGGAAGGACAAGGCAAGGCAAGGCAAGGAGTCTAAGGCAAGGCATCGGAAGGCTACGCAATGCACGTCAAGGCTATGGAAGTGTAACGGAAGGCAGGGCAAGGCAACACAAATAAAGGCAAGGCAAGGGTAACGGAAGGCACGGCAAGACAAGGGAAAGACAAGGCAAGGCAAGGCAAAGCAAGGCAAGGATAAGGCAAGGCAACTCAAAGCAAGGCAAGGTTAAGGCAAGGCAAGCAAAGCAAGGCTGAGGCAAGGGGAGACAAGGCTAAGGCACGACAACGCAAGGCTAGGCAATGCACGGCAAGGCAATGCAAGGCAAAGCAAGGCAAGGAAAGGCAAGGGAAGGACAAGGCAAGGCACGGCAAGGCAAGGCAAGGCTAAGGCAACGCAAGGCAACGCAAGCCAACACGAAGTTAAGGCAAGGCAAGGAAAGGGTAACGGAAGGCAAGGCACGGAAAGGCAAGGAAAGGGTAACGAAAGGCAAGGCACGGCAAGGCAAGGCAAGGCTAAGGCAAGGCAACGCAAGGCAAAGAAACGGTAACGGAAGGCAAGGCAAGGCAAGGCAAAGCAAGAAAAGGCAAGGGTTACTGAACGCGTGGCAAGGCAAGGGAAGGACAAGGCAAGGCACGGGAAGGCAAGGCAAGGCTTATACAACGCAACACAACGCAAGGCAACGCGAAGTTAAGGCAAGGCAAGGAAAGGGTAATGGAAGGCAAGGCACGGAAAGGCAAGGAAAGGGTATCGAAGGCAAGACACGGCAAGGCAAGGCAAGACAAGGTTAAGGCAAGGCAACGCAAGTCAACGCAAAGTAAAGGCAAGGCAAGGAAAGGGTAACAGAAAGCAAGGCAATGCAAGGCAAAGCAAGGGAAGGAATGGGTAACGGAAGGCAAGGCAAGGCAACGCAAAGCAAAGCAAGGCAAGTCAAAGGCAAAGCAAGGCAAGGCAAGGTTAACGGAAGGGACAGCAAGGCCTGGGAAGGACAAGGCAAGGCAGGGCAAGGGAAGGAAAGGCTAAGGCAAGGCAACGCAAGTCTAGGCAATGCACGGCAAGGCAAGGAAAGGGTAACGGAAGGCAAGGCAAGGCAAGGCAAAGCAAGGGAAGGGAACTGTAACGGAAGGCACGGCAAGGCAACGTAAGGGTAAGGAAAGGCACGGTGAGGCAAGGGAAGGAAAATGCAAGGCAGGGCAAGGCAAGGAAACGCTAAGTCAAGGCAACGCAAGGCTAGGCAATGCACGGCAAGGCAAGGAAAGGGTAAAGAAAGGTAAGGCACGTCAAGGCAATGCAAAGCTGAGGAAAGGCAACGCAAGGAAATGCGAAGTGAAGGCAAGACAACCCAAGCAAGGCTAAAGCAAGGGGAGGCAAGGCAAGGCAAGGGTAACGGAAGGCACGGCAAGGCAAGGTAAGGCAGGGATAAGTCAAGGCAAGGGTAGCATAAGACAAGGCAATGCAACGTAAGGCAAGGCTTAGGCTAGGCAATGACATGCAAGGCCGGTTTAAGGGAAGGCAAGACAAGAAAGGCTAAGGCAAGGGGAGTCAAGGCTAAGGCACGACAATGTAAGGCTAGGCAGTGCACGGCATGGCAAGGAAAGGGTAACAGAAGGGAAGGCAAAGCAAGACAAGGCAAGGGTAAGGGAAGGCACGGCACGGAAAGTCAAGGCAAGGCCAAGGCAACACATGGCTGGGCAATGCACGGCAAGGCAACGTAAGGGCAAGGGAAGGCACGGCAAGGCAAGGGAAGGACAAAGCAAGGCACGGCAAGGCAAGGGTAACGGAATGCATGGCAAGACAATGGTAACGGAAGGCAAGGCAAGGCTAAGGCAACGAAACGCAAGGCAAGGCAACGCAAAGTTAAGGCAAGGCAAGGGTAACGGAAGGGAAGGCACGGCAAGGCAAGGAAAGGGTAACGGAATGCAAGGCACGGCAATGCAACACAAGACTAAGACAAGGCAACGCAAGGCAACGCAAAGTTAAGGCAAGGCAAGGAAAGGGTAACGGAAGGGAAGGCAAAGCAAGGCAAGGCAATTGAAACAGAAGGCACGGCACGGCAAGTCATGGCAAGGCTAAGGCAAGGCAACTCAAGGAAACGCAAAGGCAAGGCAAGGCAAGGCAAGGCAAGGCTAAGGCAAGGTTAAGGCAAGGTAAGCCAAGCAAGGCTAAGGCAAGGGTAGTCAAGTCTAAGGTACGACAGCGTAAGGCGTGGCAATGCACGGCAAGGCAAGGCAAGTGTAACGGAAGGCACGGCAAGGTAAGGGAAGGACATGGCAAGGCAAGGCAAGGTAAGGCAGGGCTAAGGCAAGGCAAGGGTAACAGAAGACAAGGCAATGCAACGTAAGGCAAGGCTTAGGCAAAGCAATGTCATGCAAGTCCGGTTTAAGGGAAGGCAAGACAAGAAAGGCTAAGGCAAGGGGAGTCAAGGCTAAGGCACGACAATGCAAGGCTAGGCAGTGCACGGCAAGGCAAGGAAAGGGTAACGGAAGGGAAGGCAAAGCAAGACAATGCAAGAGTAAGGGAAGGCACGGCACGGAACGTCAAGTCAAGGCCAAGGCAACACATGGCTGGGCAATGCACGGCAAGGCAACGTAAGGGTAACGGAAGGCACGGCAAGGCAAGGGAAGGACAAGGCAAGGCACGGCAAGGCAATGGTAACGGAATGCATGGCAAGACAATGGTAACGGAAGGCAAGGCACGGCAAGGCAAGGCAAGGCTAAGGCAACGCAACTCAACGCAAGGCAACACAAAGTTAAAGCAAGGCAAGGGTAACGGAAGGGAAGGCATGGCAAGGCAAGGAATGGGTAATGGAATGCAAGGCACGGCAAGGCAACGCAAGGCTAAGACAAGGCAACGCAAGGCAACGCAAAGTTAAGGCAAGGCAAGGAAAGGGTAACGGAAGTCAGAGGAAGGCAAGGAAAGGGTAACGGAAGGCAAGGCAAGCAAAGCAAGGCAAGGCAAGGGTAACTGAAGGCATGGCAAGGCAAGGGAAGCACAAGGCAAGGCACGCCAAGGCATGGTTAAGGCAACGCAATGCAACGCAAGGCCACGCGATGTTAAGGCAAGGCAAGGAAAGGGTAACGGATGGGAAGGCACGGCAAGGCAAGGAAAGGGTAACGGATGGCAAGGTACGGCAAGGTAAGGCAAGGCTAAGGCAAGGGAACGCAAGTCAACGCAAATATAAGGCAAGGCAAGGAAAGGGTAACAGAAAGCACGGCAATGCAAGGCAAAGCAAGGCAAGGAAAGGGTAATGGAAGGCAAGGCAAGGCAAGTCAAAGGAAGGCAAGGCAAGTCAAAGTAAGGCAAAGCAAGGCAAGGGAAGTGTAACGAAAGGCACGGCAAGGCAAAGGAAGGAAAATGCAAGGCAGGGCAAGGCAAGGGAAGGTTAAGGCAAGGCAACGCAAGGTTAAGCAATGCACGGCAAGGCAAGGGAAGGGTAACGGAAGGCAAGGCAAGGGAATGCAAAGCGGAGGATAGGCAACGCAAGGCAATGCAAAGTGAAGGCAAGACAACCCAAGCAAGGCTAAAGCAAGTGGAGGCAAGGCAAGGCAAGGGTAACGGAAGGCACGGCAAGGCAAGACAAGGGTAACGGAAGGTTCGGCCAGGCAAGGGAAGGACAAGGCCAGGCACGGCAAGGCAAGGCAAGTCTAAGGCAAGGCAACGCAAGGTTAAGCAATGCACAGCAAGGCAAGGAAAGTGTAACAGAAGGCAAGGCAAGGCAAGGCAAAGCAAAGCAAGGCAAGGGTAAAGGAAGGCACGGCAAGGCAAGACAAGGGTAACGGAAGTCACGGCAAGGCAAGGGAAGGGCATGGCACGGCAAGGCAAGGTAAGGCAAGGCTAAGGCAAGGCAATGCCATGCAAGGCCAGGTTAAAGGAAGGCAAGACAAGCAAGGCTAACGCAAGGGGAGACAAAGCTAATGCACGAAAATGCAAGGCTAGGTAATGCACGGCAAGGCAAAGAAAGGGTAACAGAAGGCAAGGCAAGGGAAGGTAAGCTAAGGCTTAGGCAAGGCAATGCCATGCAAGGCCAGGTTAAGGGAAGGCAAGACAAGCAAGGCTAAGGCAAGGGGAGTCAATGCTATGGCACGACAACGCAAGGCTAGGCAATGCACGGCAGGGCAAGGAAAGGTTAACGGGAAGTAAGGAACGGCAAGGCAATGCAAAGCTGAGGAAAGGGAACGCAAGGCAATGCAATGTTAAGGCAAGGCAAGCCAAGCAAGGCTAAGGCAAGGGGAGGCAAGGCAAGGCAAGGGTAACGGAAGACACGGCAAGGCAAGACAAGTGTAACGGAAGGCTCGGCAAGGCAAGGGGAGACAAGTCTAAGGCACGACAACGAAAGGCGAGGCAATGCACGGCAAGGCAAGGCAAGGAAAGGGTAACAGAAGGCACAGCAAGGCAAGCAAAGGGTAAAGGAAGGCAAGGCAAGACAAGGAAAAGCAAGGGAAGGGAAGGGTAACTGAAGGCAAGGCAATGTAAGGGAAGGACAAGGCAAGGCAAGGTAAGGCAAGGCAAGGCTAAGGCAACGCAACGCAAAGCAAGGCATCGCGAAGTTTAGGCAAGGCAAGGAAAGGGTAACGCTACGCAAGGCACGGCAAGGCAAGGAAAACGTAATGGAAGGCAAGGCACGGCAAGGCAAGGCAAGGCTAATGCAAGCAACGCAAGGCAACGCCAATTTCAGGCAAGGCAAGGAAAGGGTAACAGAAGGCAAAGCAATGCAAGGCAAAGCAAGGCAATGAAAGGGTAACGCAAGGCAAGGCAAGGGAAGGACAAGGCAAGGCAAGGCAAGGAAAGGCTAAGGCAAGGCATCAGAAGCCTACGCAATGCACGTCAAGGCTAGGGAAGGGTAACGGAAGGCAGGGCAAGGCAAGACAAATAAAGGCAAGGCAAGGGTAAAGGAAGGCACGGCAAGACAAGGGAAAGACAAGGCAAGGCAAGGCAAAGCAAGGCAAGGATAAGGCAAGGCAACTCATAGCAAGTCAAGGTTAAGGCAAGGCAAGCGAAGCAAGGCTGAGGAAAGGGGAGACAAGGCTAAGGCACGACAACGCAATTCTAGGCAATGCACGGCAAGGCAATGCAAGGCAAAGCAAGGCAAGGAAAGGCAAGGGAAGGACAAGGCAAGGCACGGCAAGGCAAGGCAAGGCTAAGGCAACGCAAGGCAACGCAAGCCAACACGAAGTTAAGGCAAGGCAAGGAAAGGGTAACGGAATGCAAGGCACGGAAAGGCAAGGAAAGGGTAACGAAAGGCAAGGCACGGCAAGGCAAGGCAAGGCTAAGGCAAGGCAACGCAAGGCAAAGAAACGGTAACGGAAGGCAAGGCAAGGCAAGGCAAAGCAAGAAAAGGCAAGGGTAACAGAGGGCACGGCAAGGCAAGGCAAGCCAAGTAAGGCTATAGCAAGGGAAGGAAAGGCTATGGCACGACAACGCACGGCTACGCAATGCACGGCAAGGAAAGGAAAGGGTAACAGAAGGCAAGGTACGGCAAGGCAAGGCAAGGCTAAGGCAAGGCAACGCAAGTCAACGCAAATTTAAGGCAAGGCAAGGAATGGGTAACAGAAAGCACGGCAATGCAAGGCAAAGCAAGTCAAGGAAAGGGTAATGGAAGGCAAGGTACGGCACGGCAAGGCAAGGCTAAGGCAAGGGAACGCAAGTCAACGCAAATTTAAGGCAAGGCATTGAAAGGGTAACAGAAAGCACGGCAATGCAAGGCAAAGCAAGGCAAGGAAAGGGTAATGGAAGGCAAGGCAAGGCAAGTCAAAGGAAGGCAAGGCAAGTCAAAGTAAGGCAAAGCAAGGCAAGGCAAGTGTAACAAAAGGGACGGCAAGGCAAAGGAAGGAAAATGCAAGGCAGGGCAAGGCAAGGAAAGGCTAAGGGAAGGCAACGCAAGGTTAGGCAATGCACGGCAAGGCAAGGGAAGGTTAACCGAAGGCAAGGCAAGGGAATGCAAAGCAAGGCATGGAAAGTGTAACAGAAGGTACGGCAAGGCAAGGGAAGGACAAGCAAGGCAGGGCAAGGGAAGGCAAGTATAAGGCAAGGCAACGCAAGGCTAGGCAATGCACGGCAAGGCAAGGAAAGGGTAAAGAAAGGTAAGGCACGTCAAGGCAATGCAAAGCTGAGGAAAGGCAACGCAAGGCAATGCAAAGTGAAGGCAAGACAACTCAAGCAAGGCTAAAGCAAGAGGAGGCAAGGCAAAGCAAGGGGAGGCAAGGCAAGGCAAGGGTAACGGAAGGCACGGCAAGGCAAGACAAGGGTAACGGAAGACTCGGCCAGGCAAGGGAAGGACAAGGCAAGGCACGGCAAGGCAAGGCAAGGCTAAGGCAAAGCAACGCAAGGTTAAGCAATGCACGGCAAGGCAAGGAAAGTGTAACAGTAGGCAAGGCAAGGCAAGGCAAAGCAAAGCAAGGCAAGGGTAAAGGAAGGCACGGCAAGGCAAGACAAGGGTAACGGAAGGCACGGCAAGGCAAGGGAAGGATATGGCATGGCAAGGCAAGGTAAGGCAAGGCAAAGGCAAGGCAATTTCATGCAAGGCCAGGTTAAAGGAAGGCAAGACAAGCAAGGCTAAGGCAAGGGGAGACAAAGCTAATGCACGATAATGAAAGGCTAGGTAATGCACGGCAAGACAAGGAAAGGGTAACAGAAGGCAAGGCAAGGGAAGGTAAGGCAAGGCTTAGGCAAGGCAATGCCATGCAAGGCCATGTTAAGGGAAGGCAAGTCAAGCAAGGCTAAGGCAAGGGGCGTCAAGGTTATGGCACGACAACGCAAGGCTAGGCAATGCACGGCAGGGCAAAGAAAGGTTAACGGAAAGTAAGGAACGGCAAGGCAATGCAAAGCTGAGGAAAGGGAACGCAAGGCAATGCAATGTTAAGGCAAGGCAAGCCAAGCAAGGCTAAGGCAAGGGGAGGCAAGGCAAGGCAAGGGTAACGGAAGACACGGAAAGGCAAGACAAGTGTAACGGAATGCTCGGCAAGGCAAGGGGAGACAAGTCTAAGGCACGACAACGCAAGGCGAGGCAATGCACGGCAAGGCAAGGCAAGGAAAGGGTAACAGAAGGCACAGCAAGGCAAGCAAAGGGTAAAGGAAGGCAAGTCGAGACAAGGCAAAGCAAGGGAAGGGAAGGGTAACTGAAGGCAAGGCAATGAAAGGGAAGGACAAGGCAAGGCAAGGTAAGGCAAGGCAAGGCTAAGGCAACGCAACGCAAAGCAAGACAACGCGAAGTTTAGGCAAGGCAAGGAAAGGGTAACGCTACGCAATGCACGGCAAGGCAAGGAAAACGTAACGGAACGCAAGGCACGGCAAGGCAAGGCAAGGCTAAGGCAAGGCAACGCAAGGCAACGCCAATTTCAGGCAAGGCAAGGAAAGGGTAACAGAAGGCAAAGCAATGCAAGGGAAAGCAAGGCAAGGAAAGGGTAACGCAAGGCAAGGCAAGGCAAGGGAAGGACAAGGCAAGGAAAGGCAAGGAAAGGCTGAGGCAAGGCATCGCAAGGCTACGCAATGCACGTCAAGGCTAGGGAAGGGTAACGGAAGGCAGGGCAAGGCAAGACAAATAAAGGCAAGGCAAGGGTAACGGAAGGCACGGCAAGACAAGGAAAAGACAAGGCAAGGCAAGGCAAAGCAAAGCAAGGATAAGTCAAGGCAACTCAAAGCAAGGCAAGGTTAAGGCAAGGCAAGCCAAGCAAGGCTGAGGCAAGGGGAGACAAGGCTAAGGCACGACAACGCAATTCTAGGCAATGCACGGCAAGGCAATGCAAGGCAAAGCAAGGCAAGGGAAGGACAAGGCAAGGCAAGGCAAGGCAAGGCTAAGGCAACGCAAGGCAACGCAAGCCAACACGAAGTTAAGGCAAGGCAAGGAAAGGGTAACGGAAGGCAAGGCACGGAAAGGCAAGGAAAGGGTAACGAAAGGCAAGGCACGGCAAGGCAAGGCAAGGCTAAGGCAAGGCAACGCAAGTCAACGCAAATTTAAGGCAAGGCAAGGAAAGGGTAACAGAAAGCACGGCAATGCAAGGCAAAGCAAGGCAAGGAAAGGGTAATGGAAGGCAAGGTACGGCAAGGCAAGGCAAGGCTAAGGCAAGGCAACGCAAGTCAACGCAAATTTAAGGCAAGGCAAGGAAAGGGTAACAGAAAGCACGGCAATGCAAGGCAAAGCAAGGCAAGGAAAGGGTAATGGAAGGCAAGGCAAGGCAAGGCAAAGGAAGGCAAGGCAAGTCAAAGTAAGGCAAAGCAAGGCAAGGGAAGTGTAACGAAAGGGACGGCAAGGCAAAGGAAGGAAAATGCAAGGCAGGGCAAGGCAAGGAAAGGCTAAGGCAAGGCAACGCAAGGTTAGGCAATGCACGGCAAGGCAAGGGAAGGGTAACGGAAGGCAAGGCAAGGGAATGCAAAGCAAGGCAAGGAAAGTGTAACAGAAGGTACGGCAAGGCAAGGGAAGGACAAGCAAGGCATGGCAAGGGAAGGCAAGGATAAGGCAAGGCAACGCAAGGCTAGGCAATGCACGGCAAGGCAAGGAAAGGGTAAAGAAAGGTAAGGCACGTCAAGGCAATGCAAAGCTGAGGAAAGGCAACGCAAGGCAATGCAAAGTGAAGGCAAGAGAACTCAAGCAAGGCTAAAGCAAGGGGAGGCAAGGCAAGGCAAGGGTAACGGAAGGCACGGCAAGGCAAGGAAAGGGTAACGGAAGGCACGGCAAGGCAAGACAAGGGTAACGGAAGGTTCGGCCAGGCAAGGGAAGGACAAGGCAAGGCACGGCAAGGCAAGGCAAGGCTAAGTCAAGGCAACGCAAGGTTAAGCAATGCACGGCAAGGGAAGTCAAAGGAAGGCAAGGCAAGTCAAAGTAAGGCAAAGCAAGGCAAGGCAAGTGTAACGAAAGGGACGGCAAGGTAAAGGAAGGAAAATGCAAGGCACGGCAAGGCAAGGAAAGGTTAAGGCAAGGCAACGCAAGGTTAGGCAATGCACGGCAAGGCAAGGGAAGGGAAACGAAGTTAAGGGGAGGCAAGGCTAAGCCACGAAAACGCAAGGCAAGGCAATGCACGGCACGGCAAGGAAGGGTAACGGAAGGCACGGCAAGGCAAGGAATGGGTAACGGATTGCAAGGCACGGCAAAGCAACGCAAGGCTATGGCAAGGCAACGCAAAGCAACGTAAAGTTAAGGCAAGGCAAGGAAAGGGTAACGGAAGGCACGGCAAGGCAAGGGAAATACAAGGCAAAGCAAGGCAAGGTTAAGGCAAGGCAAGCCAAGCAAGGCTAAGGCAAGGGGAGACAAGGCTAAGACACGACAACGCAAGGCTAGGCAATGCACGGCAAGGCAAGGAAAGGGTAACAGAAGGCAAGGCAATGCAAGGCAAAGCAAGGTAAATAAAGGGTAACGGAAGGCACAGCAAGGCAAGGAAAGCGTAACGGAAGGCAAGGCAAGGCAAGGCAAAGCAAGGCAACGCAAGGGTAACTGAAGGCATGACAAGGCAAGGCAAGGGAAGGACAAGGCAAGGCAAGGCAAGGCAAGGCAAGGCTAAGGCAAGGCAACGCCAAGTTAAGGCAAGGCAAGGAAAGGGTAACAGAAAGCACGGCAATGCAAGGCAAAGCAAGGCAAAGAAAGGGTAATGGAAGGCAAGGCAAGGCAAGTCAAAGGAAGGCAAGGCAAGTCAAAGTAAGGCAAAGCAAGGCAAGGCAAGTGTAACGAAAGGGACAGCAAGGCAAGGGAAGGAAAGTGCAAGGCAGGGCAAGGCAAGGAAAGGCTAAGGCAAGGCAACGCAAGGCTAGGCAATGCACGGCAAGGCAAGGGAAGGGTAACGGAAGGCAAGGCAAGGGAAGGCAAAGCAAGGCAAGGGAATTGTAACGGAAGGCACGGAAAGGCAAGGGAAGGACAAGGCAAGGCAATCCAAGAAAGGCTAAGGTAAGGGGAGAGAACGCTAAGGCAGGACAACGCACGGCTCGGTAATGCACGGCAAGGCAAGGAAAGTTTAACGCAAGGGAAGGCAAAGCAAGGCAAGGCAAGCGTAACGGAAGGCAAGTGCAGGGCAAGGCGAGGCAAGGCTAAGGCTACCCAATGGAAGGCAAGGCAATGCAATGTTTAGGCAAGGCAAGGAAAGGGTAACGGAAGGCAAGGCACGGCAAGGCAAGGAAAGGGTAAGTGAAGGCAAGGCACGGCAACGCAAGGCAAGGCTACGGCGAGGCAGCGCAAGGCAACGCAAAGTTAAGGCAAGGCAAGGAAAGGGTAACGGAAGGGAAGGCAAGGCAAGGCAAGGCAAGGGTAACTGAAGTCTTGGCAAGGAAAGGGAAGGACAAGGCAAGCCACGGCAAGGCAAGGCAAGGCTAAGGCAACGCAACGCAAAGCAACGCGAAGTTAAGGCAAGGCAAGGAAAGGGTAACGGAAGGCAAGGCACGGCAATGCAAGGAAAGGGTAACGGAAGGCAAGGGACGGCAAGGCAAGGGAAGGATAAGGCAAGGCAATGCAAATTTAAGGCAAGGCAAGGAAAGGGAAACAAAAGGCAAGGCAATGCAAGGCAAAGCAAGGCAAGGAAAGGGTAATGGAAGGCAAGGCAAGGCAAGGCAAAGCAAGGCAAGGCAAGGCAAAGCAAGGCAAGGGTAACGGAAGGGGCGGAAAGACAAGGCAAGGCAAGGCAAGGCTAAGGCAAGGCAACGCTAGGCTAAGCAATGAACGGCAAGGCAAGGGAAGTGTAACAGAAAGGAAGGCAAGGTAAGGCAAAGCAAGGCAAGTAAAGTGTAACGGAAGGAAATGCAAGGCAAGGCAAAGCAAGGCAAGGCAAGGCAAAGCAAGGCAAGGCAAGGGTAACGGAAGGGACGGCAAGGCAAGGCAAGGCAAGGCTAAGGCAAAGCAACGCAAGGCAAAGCAAAGTTAAGGCAAGGCAAGGAAAAGGTAACAGAAAGCAAGGCAATGCAAGGCCAAGCAAGACAAGGAAAGGGTAACAGAAGGAAAGGCAAGGCAAGGCAAAGCAAGGCAAGGCAAGGCAAAGTAAGGCAAAGCAAGGCAAGGCAAGGGTACCGGAAGGGACGGCAAGGCAAGGGAAGGACAAGGCAAGGCACGGCAAGGGAAGTCAAGGCTAAGGCAAGGATACGAAAGGCTAGGAAATGTACGGCAAGGCAAGGAAAGGATAAAGGAAGGCAAGGCACGTCAAGGCAATACAAAGCTGAGGAAAGGCAACGGAAGGCAATGCAAAGTGAAGGCAAGACATCCCAAGCAAGGCTAAAGCAAGGTGAGGCAAGGCAAGGGAAGGGTAACTGAAGGCACGGCAAGGCAAGTCAAGGGTAACGGAATGCTCGGCAAGACAAGGGAAGGACAAGGCAAGGCACGCCAAGGCAAGGCAAGGCTAAGGCATGAAAACGGAAGGCTAGGAAATAGACGGGAAGGCAAGGAAAGGGTAACGGAAGGCAAAGCACGGCAAGGCAAGACAATGGTAACGGAAGGCAAGGCACGGCAAGGCAAGGGAAGGCAAAGGCAACGCAACGCAATGCAAGGCAACGCAAAGTTAAGGCAAGGCAAGGCAACGGTAACGGTAGGGAAGGCAAGGCAAGGAAAACAAGGCAAGGCAAGGGTAACGAAAGGCACAGCGAGGGAAGGGAAAGGCAAGGCAAGGCAAGGATAAGGCAAGTCAACGCAAAGCAAGGCAAGATTAAGGGAAGGCAAGCCAAGCAAGCTTAAGGGAAGGGGAGACAAGGCGCAGGCACGACAACGCAAGACTACGTAATGCACGGCAAGGCAAGGAAATGGTAACAGAAGGCAAGGCAATGCAAGGCAAAGCAAGGCAAGCAAAGGGTAACGGAAATCACAGCAAGGCATGGAAAGGGTAACGGAAGGCATGGCAAGGCAGGGCAAAGCAAGGCAAGGCAAGGGTAACTGAAGTCTTGGCAAGGAAAGGGAAGGACAAGGCAAGCCACGGCAAGGCAAGGCAAGGCTAAGGCAACGCAACGCAAAGCAACGCGAAGTTAAGGCAAGGCAAGAAAAGGGTTACGGAAGGCAAGGCACGGCAATGCAAGGAAAGGGTAACGGAAGGCAAGGGACGACAAGGCAAGGGAAGGATAAGGCAAGGCAATGCAAATTTAAGGCAAGGCAAGGAAAGGGAAACAAACGGCAAGGCAATGCAAGGCAAAGCAAGGCAAGGAAAGGGTAATGGAAGGCAAGGCAAGGCAAGGCAAAGCAAGGCAAGGCAAGGCAAAGCAAGGCAAGGCAAGGGTAACGGAAGGGGCGGCAAGACAAGGCAAGGCAAGGCAAGGCTAAGGCAAGGCAACGCAAGGCTAAGCAATGAACGACAAGGCAAGGGAAGGGTAACAGAAAGGAAGGCAAGGTAAGGCAAAGCAAGGCAAGTAAAGTGTAACGGAAGGAAATGCAAGGCAAGGCAAAGCAAGGCAAGGCAAGGCAAAGCAAGGCAAGGCAAGGGTAACGGAAGGGACGGCAAGGCAAGGCAAGGCAAGGCTAAGGCAAAGCAACGCAAGGCAAAGCAAATTTAAGGCAAGGCAAGGAAAAGGTAACAGAAAGCAAGGCAATGCAAGGCCAAGCAAGACAAGGAAAGGGTAACGGAAGGAAAGGCAAGGCAAGGCAAAGCAAGGCAAGGCAAGGCAAAGTAAGGCAAAGCAAGGCAAGGCAAGGGTACCGGAAGGGACGGCAAGGCAAGGGAAGGACAAGGCAAGGTACGGCAAGGGAAGTCAAGGCTAAGGCAAGGATACGAAAGGCTAGGAAATGTACGGCAAGGCAAGGAAAGGGTAAGGCAAGGCAACGCCAGGTTAGGCAATGAACGGCAAGGCAAGGGAAGGGTAACGGAAGGCAAGGCAAGGCAAAGCACGAAAAGGCAAGGGTAACAGACGGCACGGCAAGGCAAGGCAAGCCAAGTAAGGCTAAGGCAAGGCAAGGAAAGGCTATAGCACGACAACGCAAGACTAGGCAATGCACCGCAAGGAAAGGAAAGGGTAACCGAAGCAAGGCAAAGCAAGGCAAGGAAACGGTAACGGTGGGAAAGGCAAGGGAAGGCAAAGCAAGGCAAGGCAAGGGTAACGGAAGGGACGGCAAGGCAAGGGAAGTACAAGGCAAGGCACGGCAAGGGAAGTCAAGGCTAAGGCAAGGATACGAAAGGCTAGGAAATGTACGGCAAGGCAAGGAAAGGATAAAGGAAGGCAAGGCACGTCAAGGCAAAGTGAAGGCAAACATCCCAAGCAAGGCTAAAGCAAGGTGAGGCAAGGCAAGGGAAGGGTAACTGCAAGGGTCAAGGGTAACGGAATGCTCGGCAAGACAAGGGAAGGACAAGGCAAGGCACGCCAAGGCAAGGCAAGGCTAAGGCATGAAAACAAGGCAAGGAAAGGGTAACGGAAGGCAAAGCACGGCAAGGCAAGACAATGGTAACGGAAGGCAAGGCACGGCAAGGCAAGGGAAGGCAAAGGCAACGCAACGCAATGCAAGGCAACGCAAAGTTAAGGCAAGGCAAGGCAACGGTAACGGTAGGGAAGGCAAGGCAAGGAAAACAAGGCAAGGCAAGGGTAACGAAAGGCACAGCGAGGGAAGGGAAAGACAAGGCAAGGCAAGGATAAGGCAAGTCAACGCAAAGCAAGGCAAGATTAAGGGAAGGCAAGCCAAGCAAGCTTAAGGGAAGGGGAGACAAGGCGCAGGCACGACAACGCAAGACTACGTAATGCACGGCAAGGCAAGGAAATGGTAACAGAAGGCAAGGCAATGCAAGGCAAAGCAAGGCAAGCAAAGGGTAACGGAAATCACAGCAAGGCATGGAAAGGGTAACGGAAGGCATGGCAAGGCAGGGCAAAGCAAGGCAAGGCAAGGGTAACTGAAGTCTTGGCAAGGAAAGGGAAGGACAAGGCAAGCCACGGCAAGGCAAGGCAAGGCTAAGGCAACGCAACGCAAAGCAACGCGAAGTTAAGGCAAGGCAAGAAAAGGGTTACGGAAGGCAAGGCACGGCAATGCAAGGAAAGGGTAACGGAAGGCAAGGGACGACAAGGCAAGGGAAGGATAAGGCAAGGCAATGCAAATTTAAGGCAAGGCAAGGAAAGGGAAACAAAAGGCAAGGCAATGCAAGGCAAAGCAAGGCAAGGAAAGGGTAATGGAAGGCAAGGCAAGGCAAGGCAAAGCAAGGCAAGGGAAGGCAAAGCAAGGCAAGGCAAGGGTAACGGAAGGGACGGCAAGGCAAGGCAAGGCAAGGCTAAGGCAAAGCAACGCAAGGCAAAGCAAATTTAAGGCAAGGCAAGGAAAAGGTAACAGAAAGAAGGCAATGCAAGGCCAAGCAAGACAAGGAAAGGGTAACGGAAGGAAAGGCAAGGCAAGGCAAAGCAAGGCAAGGCAAGGCAAAGTAAGGCAAAGCAAGGCAAGGCAAGGGTACCGGAAGGGACGGCAAGGCAAGGGAAGGACAAGGCAAGGCACGGCAAGGGAAGTCAAGGCTAAGGCAAGGATACGAAAGGCTAGGAAATGTACGGCAAGGCAAGGAAAGGGTAAGGCAAGGCAACGCCAGGTTAGGCAATGAACGGCAAGGCAAGGGAAGGGTAACGGAAGGCAAGGCAAGGCAAAGCACGAAAAGGCAAGGGTAACAGACGGCACGGCAAGGCAAGGCAAGCCAAGTAAGGCTAAGGCAAGGCAAGGAAAGGCTATAGCACGACAACGCAAGACTAGGCAATGCACCGCAAGGAAAGGAAAGGGTAACCGAAGCAAGGCAAAGCAAGGCAAGGAAAGGGTAACGGTAGGAAAGGCAAGGGAAGGCAAAGCAAGGCAAGCGAAGTGTAACGGAAGGGACGGCAAGGCAAGGGAAGTACAAGGCAAGGCACGGCAAGTCAGGGAAAGGCTAAGGTAAGGCAACGTAAGGCAAAGCAAAGTTAAGGCAAGGCAAGGAAAGGGTAACAGAAAGGAAAGCAAAGCAAGGCAAAGCAAGGTAAGGAAAGGGTAGCGGAAGGAAAGGCATGGCAAGGCAAAGCAAGGCAAGGCAAGGCAAAGCAAGGCAAGGCAAGGCTAACGGAAGGGACGGCAAGGCAAGGGAAGTACAAGGCAAGGCACGGGAAGGCAAGGAAAGGCTAAGGTAAGCCAAGGGTAACGGAAGGCATGGAAAGTCAAATCAATGGTAACGGAATGCAAGGCACAGCAAGGCAACGCACGCCGAAGGCAAAGCAACGCAAGGCAACGCAAAGTTCAGGCAAGGCAAGGAAAGGGTAACGGAAGGCAAGGCAAGACACGGAATAGCAAGGAAAGGCAAGGGTAACGGAAGGTATGGCAAGGCAAGGGAAAGACAAGGCAAGGCAAGGATAAGGTAAATCATAGCAAACCAAGGCAAGGTTAAGGCAAGGCAAGCCAAGCAAAGCTAAGCCAAGGGGAGACAAGGCTAAGGCACGACAAGGCAAGGCTAGGCAATGCACGGCAAGGCAAGGAAAGGGTAACAGAAGGCAAGGCAATGCAAGGCAAAGCACGGCAAGGGAAGGGTAACGGAAGGCACAGCAAGGCAAGGAAAGCGTAACGGAAGGCAAGGCAAGGCAAGGCAAAGCAAGGCAAGGCAAGGGTAACTGAAGGCATGGCAAGGCAAGGGAAGGACAAGGCAAGGAACGGCAAGGCAAGGAAAGGCTTACAGAACGCAGCGCAACGCAAGGCAACGCGAAGTTAAGGCAAGGCAAGGAAAGGGTAACAGAAGGCAAGGCACGGAAAGGCAAGGAAAGGGTATCGGAAGGCAAGGCAAGGCAAGGCTAAGGCAAGGCAACGCAAGTCAACGCAAAGTTAAGGCAAGGCAAGGAAAGGGTAACAGAAAGCAAGGCAATGCAAGGCAAAGCAAGGCAAGGAAAGGGTAACGGAAGGCAAGGCAAGGCAAGGCAAAGCAAGGCAAGGCACGTCAAAGCAAGGCAAAGCAAGGCAAGGCAAGGGTAACGGAAGGGACGACAAGGCATGGGAAGGACAAGGCAAGGCAGGCCAAGGCAAGGAAAGGCTAAGGCAAGGCAACGCAAGGCTAGGCAATGCACGGAAGGCAAGCGAAGTGTAACGGAAGGCACGGCAAGGCAAGGGACGGAAAAGGCAAGGCACGGCAAGGGAAGGCAAGGCTAAGGCAAGGCAACGCAAGGCTAGGCAAGGGTAACGGAAGGGACGGCAAGGGAAGACAAGGGTAACAGAAGGCTCGGCAAGGCAAGGTAAGGACAAGGCAAGGCACGGCAAGGCAAGACAATGGTAAAGGCAGGAAGGGCACGGCAAGGCAAGGAAAGGGTATGGCAACGCAACGCAACGCAAGGCAACGCGAAGTTAAGGCAAGGCAAGGAACAGGTAACGGAAGGCAAGGCACGGAAAGGCAAGGAAAGGGTAACGGAAGGCAAGGCAAGGCTAAGGCAAGGCAACGCAAGGCAAAGCAAAGTTAAGGCAAGGCAAGGAAAGGTTAATAGAAAGCAAGGCAATGGAAGGCCAAGCAAGGCAAGGAAAGGGTAACGGAAGGAAAGGCAAGGCAAGGCAAGGCAAAGAAAGGCAAAGGAAGTCAAGGTAAGGGTAATGGAAGGCATGGCATGACAAAGGAAGGACAAGGCAAGGCAAGGCACGGGAAGGCAAGGCAAGGCTAAGGCAAGGCAACGCAAAGCAAGGCAAGTTGAAGGACAGGCAAGCCAAGCAAGGCCAAGGTAAGGGGAGGCAAGGCTAGGCCACGAAAACGCAAGGCTAGGCAATGCACGGCAACCAAGGAAAGGGTAATGGAAGGCAAGGCAACGGAATGCAAAGCAAGGCACGGGAAGTGTAACGGAAGGCACGGCAAGGCAATGGAAGCACAAGGCAAGGCACGGCAAGGAAGGCAAGGCTAAGACAAGACAACGCAGGGCTAGGCAATGCATGGCAAGGCAAGGAAATGGTAAAGGAAGGTAAGGCACGGCAAGGCAATGCAAAGATGAGGAAAGGCAACGCAAGGCAATACAAATTGAAGGCAAGACAACACAAGCAAGGCTAAGGCAACGGGAGGCAGCAAGGCAAGGGTAACCGACGGCACGGCAAGGCAAGACAAGGGTAACGGAAGGCTCGGCAATAGAAGGTAAGGACAAGGCCAAGCACTGCAAGGCAAGGCAAGTCTAAGGCATGACAACGCAAGGCTAGGCAATAGACGGCAAGGAAAGGAAAGGGTAACGGAAGGCAAGGCACGGCAAGGCAAGGCAAGGTTAAGGCAACGCAACACAAGGCTAGGCAATGCATGGCAAGGCAAGGAAAGGGTAACGGAATGCAAGGCACGGCAAGGCCAGGAAAGGGTAACGGAAGGCAAGGCAAGGAAAGGCAAGGCAAGGCTAAAGCACTAGAATTCAAGGCTAGGCAATGCACGGATAAGGCAAGGAAAGTGTAACGGAAGGCAAGGCAAGGCAAAGCAAGGCAAGTCAAGGGTAAAGGAAGGCACGACAAGGCAAGACAAGGTAATGTAAAGCTAAGGCAAGGCATTGCCTTGCAAGGCCAGGTTAAGGGAAGGCAAGACAAGCAAGGTTAAGGGAAGGAGAGACAAAGCTAATGCACAACAAAGCAAGGCTAGGCAATGCACGGTAAGGCAAGGAAAGGGTAACAGAAGGCCAGGCAATGCAAAGCAAAGCAAAGCAAGGCAAGGGTAATGGTAGGCACGGCAAGGGAAGAGAAGGGTAACTGAAGGCTCGGCAAGGCAAGGGAAGGACAAGGCAAGGCACGGCAAGGCAAGGCAAGTCTAAGGCATGAAAACGCAACGTTAGGCAATGCACGGCAGGGCAAGGAAAGGGTAACGGAAGGCAAGGCAAGGCAAAGCAAGGCAAGGCAAGGGTAAAGGCAGGCACGGCAAGGCAAGACGAGGGTAACGGAAGGCACGGCAAGACAAGGGAAGGACATGGCAAGGAAAGGCAAGGTAAGGCAAGGCTAAGGCAAGGCACGGCAAGGCAAGGGTAACGGAAGGCACGGCACGGCAAGACAAAGGTAACGGAAGGCAAGGCACGGCAAGGCGAGGCAAGGCTAAGGCACGACAGCGCAAGGCTAGGCAATGCACGGCAAGGCAAGGAAAGGGTAACGGAAGGCAAGGCAAGGCAAAGCAAGGCAAGGCAAGGGTAACGGAATGGACGGCAAGTCAAGGGAAGGACAAGGCAACGCACGCCAAGGCAAGGAAAGGCTAAGGTAAGGCAACGCAATGCTACGCAATGCACGGCAAGGCAAGGGAAGGGTAACGGAAGGCAAGGCAAGGCATACCAAGAAAAGGCAAGGGTAACAGACGGCACGGCAAGGCAAGGCAAGCCAAGTAAAACTAAGGCAAGGCTAGGAAAGTCTATGGCACGACAAACTAAGGCTAGGCAATGCACCGCAAGGAAAGGAAAGGGTAACCGAAGGCAAGGCAAAGCAAAGCAAGTCAAGGGTAACGGAAGGCACGGCAAGGCAAGAAAATGTTAACGGAAGGCACGGCAAGGCAAGGGAAGGCCAAGGCAAGGCACGGCAAGGCAAGGAAAGGGTAAAGGAATGTAAGGCACGGCAAGGAAATGCAAAGATGAGAAAAGGCAACGCAAGGCAATACAAAGTGAAGGCAAGACAACACAAGCAAGGCTAAGGCAACGGGAGGCAGCAAGGCAAGGGTAACGGACGGCACGGCAAGTCAAGACAAGGGTAACGGAACGCTCGGCAAACCAAGGGAAGGACAAGGCCATGCACTGAAAGGCAAGGCAAGTCTAAGCCATGACAACGCAAGGCTAGGCAATAGACGGCAAGGCAAGAAAGGGTAACGGAAGGCAAGGCAGGGCAAAGCAAGGCAAGGTTAAGGCAAGGCAACACAAGGCTAGGCAATGCACGGCAAGGCAAGGAAAGGGTAACGGAATGCAAGGCACGGCAAGGCCAGGAGAGGGTAACGGAAGGCAAGGCAAGGAAAGGCAAGGCACGACAAGGCTAAAGCACTACAATTCAAGGCTAGGCAATGCACGGATAAATTAAGGAAAGGGTAACGGAAGGCAAGGCAAGGCAAAGCAAGGCAAGTCAAGGGTAAAGGAAGGCACGGCAAGGCAAGACAAGGTAATGTAAAGCTAAGGGAGGGCATTGCCTTGCAAGGCCAGGTTAAGGGAAGGCAAGACAAGCAAGGTTAAGGAAGGAGAGACAAAGCTAATGCACAACAAAGCAAGGCTAGGCAATGCACGGCAAGGCAAGGAAAGGGTAACAGAAGGCAACGCAATGCAAGGCAAAGCAAAGTAAAGCAAGGGTAACGGAAGGCACGGCAAGGGAGGACAAGGGTAACAGAAGGGTCGGCAAGGCAAGGGAAGGACAAGGCAAGGCACGGCAAGGCAAGGCAAGTCTAAGGCATGAAAGCGCAAGGCTAGGCAATGCACGGCAAGGCAAGGAAAGGGTAACGGAATGCAAGGCACGGCAAGGCCAGGAAAGGGTAACGGAACCAAGGCAAGGCAAGGCAAAGCAAGGCAAGGCAAGGGTAAAGGAAGGCACAGCAAGGCAAGACAATGGTAACGGAAGGCAAGGCACGGCAAGGCAAGGGTAAGGCAACGCAACGCAAGGCAACGCAAAGTTAGGGCAAGGCAAGGCAAGGGTAACTGAAGGGAACGCACGGCAATGCAAGGCAAGGCTAAGGCAAGGCAACGCAAGGCAACGCAAAGTTAAGACAAGGCAAGGAAAGGGAAACAGAAGGCAAGGCAATGCAAGGCAAAGCAAGGCAAGGAAAGGGTAACGGAAATCAAGGCAAGGCCAGGCAAGGCAAGGCAAGGCAAAGAAAGGCAAAGGAAGGGAAAGCAAGGGTAACGGAAGGGACGGCAAGGCAAGGGAAGGACAAGGCAAGGCACGGCAACGAAAGTCAAGGCTAAGGCAAGGAAACGAAAGGCTAGGCAATGTACGGCAAGGCAAGGAAAGGGTAAAGGAAGTCAAGACACGTCAAGGCAATGCAAAGCTGAGGAAAGGCAACGCAAGGCAATGCAAAGTGAAGGCAAGACATCCTAAGCAAGGCTAAATCAAGGGGAGGCAAGGCAAGGCAAGGGTAACGGAAGGCACGGCAAGGCAAGACAAGGGTAACGGAAGGCTCGGCAAGACAAGACAAGGGTAACGGAAGGCTCGGCAAGACAAGGGAAGGACAAGGCAAGGCACGCCAAGGCAAGGCAAGGCTAAGGCATGACAACGGAAGGCTAGGAAATAGACGGGAAGGCAAGGAAAGAGTAAAGGAAGGCAAAGCACGGCAAGGAAAGACAATGGTAAAGGAAGGCAAGGCACGGCAATGCAAGGCAAGGCAAAGGCAACGCAAGGCAACGCAAGGCAACGCAAAGTTAAGGCAAGGCAAGGCAAGGGTAACGGTAGGGAAGGCAAGGCAAGGAAAACAAGGCAAGGCAAGGGTAACGAAAGGCACAGCAAGGGAAGGGAAAGACAAGGCAAGGCAAGGCAAGGCAAGGATAAGGCAAGGCAACGCAAAGCAAGGCAAGGTTAAGGGAAGGCAAGCCAAGCAAGCTTAAGGCAAGGGGAGACAAGGCGCAGGCACGACAACGCAAGACTACGTAATGCACGGCAAGGCAAGGAAAGGGTAACAGAAGGCAAGGCAATGCAAGGCAAAGCAAGGCAAGCAAAGGGTAACGGAAATCACAGCAAGGCATAGAAAGGGTAACGGAAGGCATGGCAAGGCAGGGCAAAGCAAGGCAAGGCAAGGGCAAATGAAGTCTTGGCAAGGAAAGGGAAGGACAAGGCAAGCCACGGCACGGCAAGGCAAGGCTAAGGCAACGCAACGCAAAGCAACGCGAAGTTACGGCAAGGCAAGGAAAGGGTAACGGAAGGCAAGGCACGGCAATTCAAGGAAAGGGTAACGGAAGGCAAGGGACGGCAAGGCAAGGGAAGGATAAGGCAAGGCAATGCAAATTTAAGGCAAGGCAAGGAAAGGGAAACAAAAGGCAAGGCAATGGAAGGCAAAGCAAGGCAAGGAAAGGGTAATGGAAGGCAAGGCAAGGCAAGGCAAAGCAAGGCAAGGCAAGGCAAAGCAAGGCAAGGCAAGGGTAACGGAAGGGAGGGCAAGGCAAGGCAAGGCAAGGCAAGGCTAAGGCAAGGCAACGGAAGGCTAAGCAATGAACGGCAACGCAAGGGAAGGGTAACAGAAAGGAAGGCAAAGCAAGGCAAAGCAAGGCAAGTAAAGTGTAACGGAAGGAAAGGCAAGGCAAGGCAAAGCAAGGCAAGGCAAGGCAAGGCAAGGGTAACGGAAGGGACGGCAAGGCAAGGGAAGGACAAGGCAAGGCAAGGCAAGGCAAGGAAAGGCTAAGGTAAGGCAACGCAAGGCTAGGCGATGCACGGCAAGGCAAGGGAATGGTAACGGAAGGCAAGGCAAGGCAAGGCAAGGCTTAGGCAAGGCAACGCAAGGCAAAGCAAAGTTAAGGCAAGGCAAGGAAAAGGTAACAGAAAGCAAGGCAATGCAAGGCAAAGCAAGGCAAGGAAAGGGTAACGGAAGGCAAGGCAAGGCAAGGCAAAGCAAGGCAAGGCACGTCAAAGCAAGGCAAAGCAAGGCAAGGCAAGGGTAACGGAAGGGACGACAAGGCATGGGAAGGACAAGGCAAGGCATTCCAAGGCAAGGAAAGGCTAAGGTAAGGCAACGCAAGGCTAGGCAATGCACGGCAAGGCAACGGAAGGGTAACGGTAGGCAAGGCAAGGCAAGGCTAGGCAATGCACGGAAGGCAAGCGAAGTGTAACGGAAGGCACGGCAAGGCAAGGGAAGGAAAAGGCAAGGCACGGCAAGGGAAGGCAAGGCTAAGGCAAGGCAACGCAAGGCTAGGCAAGGGTAACGGAAGGGACGGCAAGGGAAGACAAGGGTAACAGAAGGCTCGGCAGGGCAAGGTAAGGACAAGGCAAGGCACGGCAAGGCAAGACAATGGTAAAGGCAGGAAGGGCACGGCAAGGCAAGGAAAGGCTATGGCAACGCAACGCAACGCAAGGCAACGTGAAGTTAAGGCAAGGCAAGGAACAGGTAACGGAAGGCAAGGCAAGGAAAGAGTAACGGAAGGCAAGGCACGGGAAGGCAAGGCAAGGCTAAGGCAAGGCAACGCAAGGCAAAGCAAAGTTAAGGCAAGGCAAGGAAGGGTTAATAGAAAGCAAGGCAATGGAAGGCCAAGCAAGGCAAGGAAAGGGTAACGGAAGGAAAGGCAAGGCAAGGCAAGGCAAGGCAAAGCAAGGAAAGGCAAGGGTAACGGAAGGGACGGCAAGGCAAGGGAAGGACAAGGCAAGGCACGGCAAGGCAAGGAAAGGCTAAGGTAAGGCAACGCAAGGCTAGGCAATGCACGGCAAGGCAACGGAAGGGTAACGGTAGGCAAGGCAAGGCAAGGCAAGGCAAAGAAAGGCAAAGGAAGTCAAGGTAAGGGTAATGGAAGGCATGGCATGACAAAGGAAGGACAAGGCAAGGCAAGGCACGGGAAGGCAAGGCAAGGCTAAGGCAAGGCAACGCAAAGCAAGGCAAGTTGAAGGACAGGCAAGCCAAGCAAGGCCAAGGTAAGGGGAGGCAAGGCTAGGCCACGAAAACGCAAGGCTAGGCAATGCACGGCAACCAAGGAAAGGGTAAGGGAAGGCAAGGCAACGCAATGCAAAGCAAGGCACGGGAAGTGTAACGGAAGGCACGGCAAGGCAATGGAAGCACAAGGCAAGGCACGGCAAGGAAGGCAAGGCTAAGACAAGACAACGCAGGGCTAGGCAATGCACGGCAAGGCAAGGAAATGGTAAAGGAAGGTAAGGCACGGCAAGGCAATGCAAAGATGAGGAAAGGCAACGCAAGGCAATACAAATTGAAGGCAAGACAACACAAGCAAGGCTAAGGCAACGGGAGGCAGCAAGGCAAGGGTAACCGACGGCACGGCAAGGCAAGACAAGGGTAACGGAAGGCTCGGCAATAGAAGGTAAGGACAAGGCCAAGCACTGCAAGGCAAGGCAAGTCTAAGGCATGACAACGCAAGGCTAGGCAATAGACGGCAAGGAAAGGAAAGGGTAACGGAAGGCAAGGCACGGCAAGGCAAGGCAAGGTTAAGGCAACGCAACACAAGGCTAGGCAATGCATGGCAAGGCAAGGAAAGGGTAACGGAATGCAAGGCACGGCAAGGCCAGGAAAGGATAACGGAAGGCAAGGCAAGGAAAGGCAAGGCAAGGCAAGGCTAAAGCACTAGAATTCAAGGCTAGGCAATGCACGGATAAGGCAAGGAAAGTGTAACGGAAGGCAAGGCAAGGCAAAGCAAGGCAAGTCAAGGGTAAAGGAAGGCACGGCAAGGCAAGACAAGGTAATGTAAAGCTAAGGCAAGGCATTGCCTTGCAAGGCCAGGTTAAGGGAAGGCAAGACAAGCAAGGTTAAGGGAAGGAGAGACAAAGCTAATGCACAACAAAGCAAGGCTAGGCAATGCACGGTAAGGCAAGGAAAGGGTAACAGAAGGCCAGGCAATGCAAAGCAAAGCAAAGCAAGGCAAGGGTAATGGTAGGCACCGCAAGGGAAGAGAAGGGTAACTGAAGGCTCGGCAAGGCAAGGGAAGGACAAGGCAAGGCACGGCAAGGCAAGGCAAGTCTAAGGCATGAAAACGCAACGTTAGGCAATGCACGGCAGGGCAAGGAAAGGGTAACGGAAGGCAAGGCAAGGCAAAGCAAGGCAAGGCAAGGGTAAAGGAAGGCACGGCAAGGCAAGACGAGGGTAACGGAAGGCACGGCAAGACAAGGGAAGGACATGGCAAGGAAAGGCAAGGTAAGGCAAGGCTAAGGCAAGGCAATGCCATGCAAGGCCAGGTTAAGGGAAGGCAAGACAAGCAAGGCTAAGGCAAGGGGAGTCAAGGCTAAGGCACGACAACGCAAGGCTAGGCAATGCACGGCAAGGCAAGGAAAGGGTAACGGAAGGGAAGGCAACGCAAGACAAGGAATGGGTAACGGAAGGCATGGCAAGGAAAGGGCAGGACAAGGCAAGGCACGGCAAGGCAAGGCAAGGCTAAGGCAACGCAACGCAACGCAAGGCAATGCGAAGTTAAGGCAATGAATGGAAAGGCTAACAGAAGACAAGGCAAAGCAAGGCAAGGCAAGGCAAAGCAAGGCAAGGCAAGGGTAACGGAAGGGACGGCAAGGCAAGGGAAGGACAAGGCAAGGCAAGGCAAGGAATGGCTACGGCAAGGCAACGCAAGGCTAGGCAATGCACGGCAAGGCAAGGGAAGGGTAACGGAAGGCAAGGCAAGGCAAAGCAAGTCAAGGTTAATGGAAGGCACGGCAAGGCAGGAAAATGTTAACGGAAGGCACGACAAGGGAAGGGAAGGACAAGACAAGGCACGGCAAGGCAAGGAAAGGCTAGGGCAAGGCAACGCAAGGCTAGCCAATGAACGGGAAGGCAAGGAATGGGCAACGGAAGGCGAGGCGTGGCAAGGCTACGGCACGGCAACACAAGGCTAGGCAATGCACGGCAAGGAAATGAAAGGGTAACGGGAGGCAAGGCAAAACAAGGCAAGTCAAGGGTAACGGAAGGCACGGCAAGGCATGAAAATGTTAAGGAAGGCACGGCAAGGGAAGGAAAGGACAAGGCAAGGTACGGCAAGGAAAGGAAACGCTAAGGCAAGGCAACGCAAGGCTAGGCAATGCACGGCAAGGCAAGGGAAGGGTAACGGAAGGCAAGGCAAGGCAAAGCAAGAAAAGGCAAGGGTAACAGAGGGCACGGCAAGGCAAGGCGAGCCAAGTAAGGCTAAGGTAAGGCAAGGAAAGTCTATGGCACGACAACCCAAGTCTAGGCAATGCACCGCAAGGAAAGGAAAGGGTAACGGAAGGCAGGGCAAGGCAAGACAAATCAAGTCAAGGCAAGGGTAATGGAAGGCAGGGCAAGACAAGGGAAGTACAAGGGAAGGCAAGGCACGGCAAGCCAAGGCAAGTCTAAGGCAAGGCAACGCAAGGCAAGGCATGGTTAAGGCCAGGCAAGCCAAGCAAGGCTATGTTAAGTGGAGGCAAGGCTAAGCCCGAAAACAAAAGGCTAGGCCATGCACGGCAAGGCAAGGAAAGGGTAACGTAAGGGAAGGCAAGGCAAGGCAAAGCAAGGCAAGAGAAGTGTAACGGAAGGCACGGCAAGGCAAAGGAAAGACAAGGGAAGGCACGGCAAGGCAAGGCAAGGATAAGGCAAGGCAACTCAAGGCAAGACAAGGAAAGGCTAACGGAAGGCAAGGCACGGCAAGTCAAAGAAAGGCTAAGGCAAGGCAACGCAAGGCTAGGCAATGCACGGCAAGACAAGGAAAGGGTAACGGAAGGCAAGGCACGGCAAGGAAAGGCAAGGCTAAGGCAAGGCAATGCAAGGCAAAGCAAAGTTAAGGCAAGGCAAGGAATAGGTAACAGAAAGCAAGGCAAGGCAAGGCAAAGCAAGGCAAGGCAAGGGTAACGGAAGGGACGGCAAGGCAAGGCAAGGCAAGGCAAGGCTAAGGCAAGGCAACGCAAGGCTAAGCAATGAACGGCAAGGCAAGGGAAGGGTAACAGAAAGGAAGGCAAGGCAAGACAAAGCAAGGCAAGGAAAGGGTAACGGAAGGAAAGGCAAGGCAAGGCAAAACAAGGCAAGGCAAGGCAAAGCAAGGCAAAGGAAGGCAAGGCAAGGGTACCGGAGGAGACGGCAAGGCACGGGAAGGACAAGGCAAGGCACGGCAAGGGAAGGCAAGGCTAAGGCAAGGAAACGAAAGGCTAGGCAATGTACGGCAAGGCAAGGAAAAGGTAAAGGAAGGCAAGGCACGTCAAGGCAATGCAAAGCTGAGGAAAGGCAACGCAAGGCAATGCAAAGTGAAGGCAAGACATCCCAAGCAAAGTTAAAGCAAGGGGAGGCAAGGCAAGGCAAGGGTAACGGAAGGCACGGCAAGGCAAGACAAGTGTAATGGAAGGCTCGGCAAGGCAAGGGAAGGACAAGGCAAGGCACGGCAAGGCAAGCCAAGTCAAAGGCATGACAACGCAAGGCTAGGAAATAGACGGGAAGGCAATGAAAGGGTAACGGAAGGCAAGGCACGGCAAGGAAAGACAATGATAACGGAAGGCGAGGCACGGCAAGGCAACGCAAGGCTAAGGCAACGCAACGCAACGCAAGGCAACACAAAGTTAATGCAAGGCAAAGCAAGGGTAACGGTAGGGAAGGCAAGGCAAGGCAAGGCAAGTCTAAAGCATGAAAACGCAAGGCTAGGCAATGCACGGCAAGGCAAGTAAAGGTTAACGGAAGGCAAGGCAAGGCAAGGCAAGGGCACGGCAAAGCAAGGCTAGGCAATGCACGGCAAGGAAAGGAAAGGGAAACGGGAGGCAAGGCAAGGCAAGGCAAGGGCACGGCAAAGCAAGGCTAGGCAATGCACGGCAAGGAAAGGAAAGGGAAACGGGAGGCAAGGCAAAGCAAGGCAAATCAAGGGTAACGGAAGGCACGGCAAAGCAAGAAAATGTTAACGGAAGGCACGGCAAGGGAAGGGAAGGACAAGGCAAGGCACGGCCCGCAAGGCAAGGCTAATGCAAGGCAAGGCAAGGCAAGGCAAGGCATTGCATGGCAAGGCAAGGTAAGGGTAAGGGAAAGCACGGCAAGGCAAGGGAAGTACAAGGCAAGGCACGGCAAGGCAAGGGTAACGGAAGGCACGGCACGGCAAGACAAAGGTAACGGAAGGCAAGGCACGGCAAGGCGAGGCAAGGCTAAGGCACGACAGCGCAAGGCTAGGCAATGCACGGCAAGGCAAGGAAAGGGTAACGGAAGGCAAGGCAAGGCAAAGCAAGGCAAGGCAAGGGTAACGGAATGGACGGCAAGTCAAGGGAAGGACAAGGCAACGCACGCCAAGGCAAGGAAAGGCTAAGGTAAGGCAACGCAATGCTACGCAATGCACGGCAAGGCAAGGGAAGGGTAACGGAAGGCAAGGCAAGGCAAACCAAGAAAAGGCAAGGGTAACAGACGGCACGGCAAGGCAAGGCAAGCCAAGTAAAACTAAGGCAAGGCTAGGAAAGTCTATGGCACGACAAACTAAGGCTAGGCAATGCACCGCAAGGAAAGGAAAGGGTAACCGAAGGCAAGGCAAAGCAAAGCAAGTCAAGGGTAACGGAAGGCACGGCAAGGCAAGAAAATGTTAACGGAAGGCACGGCAAGGCAAGGGAAGGCCAAGGCAAGGCACGGCAAGGCAAGGAAAGGGTAAAGGAATGTAAGGCACGGCAAGGAAATGCAAAGATGAGAAAAGGCAACGCAAGGCAATACAAAGTGAAGGCAAGACAACACAAGCAAGGCTAAGGCAACGGGAGGCAGCAAGGCAAGGGTAACGGACGGCACGGCAAGTCAAGACAAGGGTAACGGAACGCTCGGCAAACCAAGGGAAGGACAAGGCCATGCACTGAAAGGCAAGGCAAGTCTAAGCCATGACAACGCAAGGCTAGGCAATAGACGGCAAGGCAAGAAAGGGTAACGGAAGGCAAGGCAGGGCAAAGCAAGGCAAGGTTAAGGCAAGGCAACACAAGGCTAGGCAATGCACGGCAAGGCAAGGAAAGGGTAACGGAATGCAAGGCACGGCAAGGCCAGGAAAGGGTAACGGAAGGCAAGGCAAGGAAAGGCAAGGCAAGGCAAGGCTAAAGAACTACAATTCAAGGCTAGGCAATGCACGGATAAATCAAGGAAAGGGTAACGGAAGGCAAGGCAAGGCAAAGCAAGGCAAGTCAAGGGTAAAGGAAGGCACGGCAAGGCAAGACAAGGTAATGTAAAGCTAAGGGAGGGCATTGCCTTGCAAGGCCAGGTTAAGGGAAGGCAAGACAAGCAAGGTTAAGGAAGGAGAGACAAAGCTAATGCACAACAAAGCAAGGCTAGGCAATGCACGGCAAGGCAAGGAAAGGGTAACAGAAGGCAACGCAATGCAAGGCAAAGAAAAGTAAAGCAAGGGTAACGGAAGGCACGGCAAGGGAGGACAAGGGTAACAGAAGGGTCGGCAAGGCAAGGGAAGGACAAGGCAAGGCACGGCAAGGCAAGGCAAGTCTAAGGCATGAAAGCGCAAGGCTAGGCAATGCACGGCAAGGCAAGGAAAGGGTAACGGAATGCAAGGCACGGCAAGGCCAGGAAAGGGTAACGGAACCAAGGCAAGGCAAGGCAAAGCAAGGCAAGGCAAGGGTAAAGGAAGGCACAGCAAGGGAAGACAATGGTAACGGAAGGCAAGGCACGGCAAGGCAAGGGTAAGGCAACGCAACGCAAGGCAACGCAAAGTTAGGGCAAGGCAAGGCAAGGGTAACTGAAGGGAACGCACGGCAATGCAAGGCAAGGCTAAGGCAAGGCAACGCAAGGCAACGCAAAGTTAAGACAAGGCAAGGAAAGGGAAACAGAAGGCAAGGCAATGCAAGGCAAAGCAAGGCAAGGAAAGGGTAACGGAAATCAAGGCAAGGCCAGGCAAGGCAAGGCAAGGCAAAGAAAGGCAAAGGAAGGGAAAGCAAGGGTAACGGAAGGGACGGCAAGGCAAGGGAAGGACAAGGCAAGGCACGGCAACGAAAGTCAAGGCTAAGGCAAGGAAACGAAAGGCTAGGCAATGTACGGCAAGGCAAGGAAAGGGTAAAGGAAGTCAAGACACGTCAAGGCAATGCAAAGCTGAGGAAAGGCAACGCAAGGCAATGCAAAGTGAAGGCAAGACATCCTAAGCAAGGCTAAATCAAGGGGAGGCAAGGCAAGGCAAGGGTAACGGAAGGCACGGCAAGGCAAGACAAGGGTAACGGAAGGCTCGGCAAGACAAGACAAGGGTAACGGAAGGCTCGGCAAGACAAGGGAAGGACAAGGCAAGGCACGCCAAGGCAAGGCAAGGCTAAGGCATGACAACGGAAGGCTAGGAAATAGACGGGAAGGCAAGGAAAGAGTAAAGGAAGGCAAAGCACGGCAAGGAAAGACAATGGTAAAGGAAGGCAAGGCACGGCAAGGCAAGGCAAGGCAAAGGCAACGCAAGGCAACGCAAGGCAACGCAAAGTTAAGGCAAGGCAAGGCAAGGGTAACGGTAGGGAAGGCAAGGCAAGGTTAAACAAGGCAAGGCAAGGGTAACGAAAGGCACAGCAAGGGAAGGGAAAGACAAGGCAAGGCAAGGCAAGGCAAGGATAAGGCAAGGCAACGCAAAGCAAGGCAAGGTTAAGGGAAGGCAAGCCAAGCAAGCTTAAGGGAAGGGGAGACAAGGCGCAGGCACGACAACGCAAGACTACGTAATGCACGGCAAGGCAAGGAAAGGGTAACAGAAGGCAAGGCAATGCAAGGCAAAGCAAGGCAAGCAAAGGGTAACGGAAATCACAGCAAGGCATGGAAAGGGTAACGGAAGGCATGGCAAGGCAGGGCAAAGCAAGGCAAGGCAAGGGCAAATGAAGTCTTGGCAAGGAAAGGGAAGGACAAGGCAAGCCACGGCACGGCAAGGCAAGGCTAAGGCAACGCAACGCAAAGCAACGCGAAGTTACGGCAAGGCAAGGAAAGGGTAACGGAAGGCAAGGCACGGCAATTCAAGGAAAGGGTAACGGAAGGCAAGGAACGGCAAGGCAAGGGAAGGATAAGGCAAGGCAATGCAAATTTAAGGCAAGGCAAGGAAAGGGAAACAAAAGGCAAGGCAATGGAAGGCAAAGCAAGGCAAGGAAAGGGTAATGGAAGGCAAGGCAAGGCAAGGCAAGGCAAAGCAAGGCAAGGCAAGGCAAAGCAAGGCAAGGCAAGGGTAACGGAAGGGAGGGCAAGGCAAGGCAAGGCAAGGCAAGGCTAAGGCAAGGCAACGGAAGGCTAAGCAATGAACGGCAAGGCAAGGGAAGGGTAACAGAAAGGAAGGCAAAGCAAGGCAAAGCAAGGCAAGTAAAGTGTAACGGAAGGAAAGGCAAGGCAAGGCAAAGCAAGGCAAGGCAAGGCAAGGCAAGGGTAACGGAAGGGACGGCAAGGCAAGGGAAGGACAAGGCAAGGCAAGGCAAGGCAAGGAAAGGCTAAGGTAAGGCAACGCAAGGCTAGGCGATGCACGGCAAGGCAAGGGAATGGTAACGGAAGGCAAGGCAAGGCAAGGCAAGGCAAGGCTTAGGCAAGGCAACGCAAGGCAAAGCAAAGTTAAGGCAAGGCAAGGAAAAGGTAACAGAAAGCAAGGCAATGCAAGGCAAAGCAAGGCAAGGAAAGGGTAACGGAAGGCAAGGCAAGGCAAGGCAAAGCAAGGCAAGGCACGTCAAAGCAAGGCAAAGCAAGGCAAGGCAAGGGTAACGGAAGGGACGACAAGGCATGGGAAGGACAAGGCAAGGCAAGGAAAGGCAAGGAAAGGCTAAGGCAAGGCAACGCAAGGCTAGGCAATGCACGGAAGGCAAGCGAAGTGTAACGGAAGGCACGGCAAGGCAAGGGAAGGAAAAGGCAAGGCACGGCAAGGGAAGGCAAGGCTAAGGCAAGGCAACGCAAGGCTAGGCAAGGGTAACGGAAGGGACGGCAAGGGAAGACAAGGGTAACAGAAGGCTCGGCAGGGCAAGGTAAGGACAAGGCAAGGCACGGCAAGGCAAGACAATGGTAAAGGCAGGAAGGGCACGGCAAGGCAAGGAAAGGCTATGGCAACGCAACGCAACGCAAGGCAACGTGAAGTAAAGGCAAGGCAAGGAACAGGTAACGGAAGGCAAGGCACGGAAAGGCAAGGAAAGAGTAACGGAAGGCAAGGCACGGGAAGGCAAGGCAAGGCTAAGGCAAGGCAACGCAAGGCAAAGCAAAGTTAAGGCAAGGCAAGGAAGGGTTAATAGAAAGCAAGGCAATGGAAGGCCAAGCAAGGCAAGGAAAGGGTAACGGAAGGAAAGGCAAGGCAAGGCAAGGCAAGGCAAAGCAAGGAAAGGCAAGGGTAACGGAAGGGACGGCAAGGCAAGGGAAGGACAAGGCAAGGCACGGCAAGGCAAGGAAAGGCTAAGGTAAGGCAACGTAAGGCTAGGCAATGCACGGCAAGGCAACGGAAGGGTAACGGTAGGCAAGGCAAGGCAAGGCAAGGCAAAGAAAGGCAAAGGAAGTCAAGGTAAGGGTAATGGAAGGCATGGCATGACAAAGGAAGGACAAGGCAAGGCAAGGCACGGGAAGGCAAGGCAAGGCTAAGGCAAGGCAACGCAAAGCAAGGCAAGTTGAAGGACAGGCAAGCCAAGCAAGGCCAAGGTAAGGGGAGGCAAGGCTAGGCCACGAAAACGCAAGGCTAGGCAATGCACGGCAACCAAGGAAAGGGTAATGGAAGGCAAGGCAACGCAATGCAAAGCAAGGCACGGGAAGTGTAACGGAAGGCACGGCAAGGCAATGGAAGCACAAGGCAAGGCACGGCAAGGAAGGCAAGGCTAAGACAAGACAACGCAGGGCTAGGCAATGCACGGCAAGGCAAGGAAATGGTAAAGGAAGGTAAGGCACGGCAAGGCAATGCAAAGATGAGGAAAGGCAACGCAAGGCAATACAAATTGAAGGCAAGACAACACAAGCAAGGCTAAGGCAACGGGAGGCAGCAAGGCAAGGGTAACCGACGGCACGGCAAGGCAAGACAAGGGTAACGGAAGGCTCGGCAATAGAAGGTAAGGACAAGGCCAAGCACTGCAAGGCAAGGCAAGTCTAAGGCATGACAACGCAAGGCTAGGCAATAGACGGCAAGGAAAGGAAAGGGTAACGGAAGGCAAGGCACGGCAAGGCAAGGCAAGGTTAAGGCAACGCAACACAAGGCTAGGCAATGCATGGCAAGGCAAGGAAAGGGTAACGGAATGCAAGGCACGGCAAGGCCAGGAAAGGATAACGGAAGGCAAGGCAAGGAAAGGCAAGGCAAGGCAAGGCTAAAGCACTAGAATTCAAGGCTAGGCAATGCACGGATAAGGCAAGGAAAGTGTAACGGAAGGCAAGGCAAGGCAAAGCAAGGCAAGTCAAGGGTAAAGGAAGGCACGGCAAGGCAAGACAAGGTAATGTAAAGCTAAGGCAAGGCATTGCCTTGCAAGGCCAGGTTAAGGGAAGGCAAGACAAGCAAGGTTAAGGGAAGGAGAGACAAAGCTAATGCACAACAAAGCAAGGCTAGGCAATGCACGGTAAGGCAAGGAAAGGGTAACAGAAGGCCAGGCAATGCAAAGCAAAGCAAAGCAAGGCAAGGGTAATGGTAGGCACCGCAAGGGAAGAGAAGGGTAACTGAAGGCTCGGCAAGGCAAGGGAAGGACAAGGCAAGGCACGGCAAGGCAAGGCAAGTCTAAGGCATGAAAACGCAACGTTAGGCAATGCACGGCAGGGCAAGGAAAGGGTAACGGAAGGCAAGGCAAGGCAAAGCAAGGCAAGGCAAGGGTAAAGGAAGGCACGGCAAGGCAAGACGAGGGTAACGGAAGGCACGGCAAGACAAGGGAAGGACATGGCAAGGAAAGGCAAGGTAAGGCAAGGCTAAGGCAAGGCAATGCCATGCAAGGCCAGGTTAAGGGAAGGCAAGACAAGCAAGGCTAAGGCAAGGGGAGTCAAGGCTAAGGCACGACAACGCAAGGCTAGGCAATGCACGGCAAGGCAAGGAAAGGGTAACGGAAGGGAAGGCAACGCAAGACAAGGAATGGGTAACGGAAGGCATGGCAAGGAAAGGGCAGGACAAGGCAAGGCACGGCAAGGCAAGGCAAGGCTAAGGCAACGCAACGCAACGCAAGGCAATGCGAAGTTAAGGCAATGAATGGAAAGGCTAACAGAAGACAAGGCAAAGCAAGGCAAGGCAAGGCAAAGCAAGGCAAGGCAAGGGTAACGGAAGGGACGGCAAGGCAAGGGAAGGACAAGGCAAGGCAAGGCAAGGAATGGCTACGGCAAGGCAACGCAAGGCTAGGCAATGCACGGCAAGGCAAGGGAAGGGTAACGGAAGGCAAGGCAAGGCAAAGCAAGTCAAGGTTAATGGAAGGCACGGCAAGGCAGGAAAATGTTAACGGAAGGCACGACAAGGGAAGGGAAGGACAAGACAAGGCACGGCAAGGCAAGGAAAGGCTAGGGCAAGGCAACGCAAGGCTAGCCAATGAACGGGAAGGCAAGGAATGGGCAACGGAAGGCGAGGCGTGGCAAGGCTACGGCACGGCAACACAAGGCTAGGCAATGCACGGCAAGGAAATGAAAGGGTAACGGGAGGCAAGGCAAAACAAGGCAAGTCAAGGGTAACGGAAGGCACGGCAAGGCATGAAAATGTTAAGGAAGGCACGGCAAGGGAAGGAAAGGACAAGGCAAGGTACGGCAAGGAAAGGAAACGCTAAGGCAAGGCAACGCAAGGCTAGGCAATGCACGGCAAGGCAAGGGAAGGGTAACGGAAGGCAAGGCAAGGCAAAGCAAGAAAAGGCAAGGGTAACAGAGGGCACGGCAAGGCAAGGCGAGCCAAGTAAGGCTAAGGTAAGGCAAGGAAAGTCTATGGCACGACAACCCAAGTCTAGGCAATGCACCGCAAGGAAAGGAAAGGGTAACGGAAGGCAGGGCAAGGCAAGACAAATCAAGTCAAGGCAAGGGTAATGGAAGGCAGGGCAAGACAAGGGAAGTACAAGGGAAGGCAAGGCACGGCAAGCCAAGGCAAGTCTAAGGCAAGGCAACGCAAGGCAAGGCATGGTTAAGGCCAGGCAAGCCAAGCAAGGCTATGTTAAGTGGAGGCAAGGCTAAGCCCGAAAACAAAAGGCTAGGCCATGCACGGCAAGGCAAGGAAAGGGTAACGTAAGGGAAGGCAAGGCAAGGCAAAGCAAGGCAAGGGAAGTGTAACGGAAGGCACGGCAAGGCAAAGGAAAGACAAGGGAAGGCACGGCAAGGCAAGGCAAGGATAAGGCAAGGCAACTCAAGGCAAGACAAGGAAAGGCTAACGGAAGGCAAGGCACGGCAAGTCAAAGAAAGGCTAAGGCAAGGCAACGCAAGGCTAGGCAATGCACGGCAAGACAAGGAAAGGGTAACGGAAGGCAAGGCACGGCAAGGAAAGGCAAGGCTAAGGCAAGGCAATGCAAGGCAAAGCAAAGTTAAGGCAAGGCAAGGAATAGGTAACAGAAAGCAAGGCAAGGCAAGGCAAAGCAAGGCAAGGCAAGGGTAACGGAAGGGACGGCAAGGCAAGGCAAGGCAAGGCAAGGCTAAGGCAAGGCAACGCAAGGCTAAGCAATGAACGGCAAGGCAAGGGAAGGGTAACAGAAAGGAAGGCAAGGCAAGACAAAGCAAGGCAAGGAAAGGGTAACGGAAGGAAAGGCAAGGCAAGGCAAAACAAGGCAAGGCAAGGCAAAGCAAGGCAAAGGAAGGCAAGGCAAGGGTACCGGAGGAGACGGCAAGGCACGGGAAGGACAAGGCAAGGCACGGCAAGGGAAGGCAAGGCTAAGGCAAGGAAACGAAAGGCTAGGCAATGTACGGCAAGGCAAGGAAAAGGTAAAGGAAGGCAAGGCACGTCAAGGCAATGCAAAGCTGAGGAAAGGCAACGCAAGGCAATGCAAAGTGAAGGCAAGACATCCCAAGCAAAGTTAAAGCAAGGGGAGGCAAGGCAAGGCAAGGGTAACGGAAGGCACGGCAAGGCAAGACAAGTGTAATGGAAGGCTCGGCAAGGCAAGGGAAGGACAAGGCAAGGCACGGCAAGGCAAGCCAAGTCAAAGGCATGACAACGCAAGGCTAGGAAATAGACGGGAAGGCAATGAAAGGGTAACGGAAGGCAAGGCACGGCAAGGAAAGACAATGATAACGGAAGGCGAGGCACGGCAAGGCAACGCAAGGCTAAGGCAACGCAACGCAACGCAAGGCAACACAAAGTTAATGCAAGGCAAAGCAAGGGTAACGGTAGGGAAGGCAAGGCAAGGCAAGGCAAGTCTAAAGCATGAAAACGCAAGGCTAGGCAATGCACGGCAAGGCAAGTAAAGGTTAACGGAAGGCAAGGCAAGGCAAGGCAAGGCAAGGCAAGGGCACGGCAAAGCAAGGCTAGGCAATGCACGGCAAGGAAAGGAAAGGGAAACGGGAGGCAAGGCAAAGCAAGGCAAATCAAGGGTAACGGAAGGCACGGCAAAGCAAGAAAATGTTAACGGAAGGCACGGCAAGGGAAGGGAAGGACAAGGCAAGGCACGGCCCGCAAGGCAAGGCTAATGCAAGGCAAGGCAAGGCAAGGCAAGGCATTGCATGGCAAGGCAAGGTAAGGGTAAGGGAAAGCACGGCAAGGCAAGGGAAGTACAAGGCAAGGCACGGCAAGGCAAGGGTAACGGAAGGCACGGCACGGCAAGACAAAGGTAACGGAAGGCAAGGCACGGCAAGGCGAGGCAAGGCTAAGGCACGACAGCGCAAGGCTAGGCAATGCACGGCAAGGCAAGGAAAGGGTAACGGAAGGCAAGGCAAGGCAAAGCAAGGCAAGGCAAGGGTAACGGAATGGACGGCAAGTCAAGGGAAGGACAAGGCAACGCACGCCAAGGCAAGGAAAGGCTAAGGTAAGGCAACGCAATGCTACGCAATGCACGGCAAGGCAAGGGAAGGGTAACGGAAGGCAAGGCAAGGCAAACCAAGAAAAGGCAAGGGTAACAGACGGCACGGCAAGGCAAGGCAAGCCAAGTAAAACTAAGGCAAGGCTAGGAAAGTCTATGGCACGACAAACTAAGGCTAGGCAATGCACCGCAAGGAAAGGAAAGGGTAACCGAAGGCAAGGCAAAGCAAAGCAAGTCAAGGGTAACGGAAGGCACGGCAAGGCAAGAAAATGTTAACGGAAGGCACGGCAAGGCAAGGGAAGGCCAAGGCAAGGCACGGCAAGGCAAGGAAAGGGTAAAGGAATGTAAGGCACGGCAAGGAAATGCAAAGATGAGAAAAGGCAACGCAAGGCAATACAAAGTGAAGGCAAGACAACACAAGCAAGGCTAAGGCAACGGGAGGCAGCAAGGCAAGGGTAACGGACGGCACGGCAAGTCAAGACAAGGGTAACGGAACGCTCGGCAAACCAAGGGAAGGACAAGGCCATGCACTGAAAGGCAAGGCAAGTCTAAGCCATGACAACGCAAGGCTAGGCAATAGACGGCAAGGCAAGAAAGGGTAACGGAAGGCAAGGCAGGGCAAAGCAAGGCAAGGTTAAGGCAAGGCAACACAAGGCTAGGCAATGCACGGCAAGGCAAGGAAAGGGTAACGGAATGCAAGGCACGGCAAGGCCAGGAAAGGGTAACGGAAGGCAAGGCAAGGAAAGGCAAGGCAAGGCAAGGCTAAAGAACTACAATTCAAGGCTAGGCAATGCACGGATAAATCAAGGAAAGGGTAACGGAAGGCAAGGCAAGGCAAAGCAAGGCAAGTCAAGGGTAAAGGAAGGCACGGCAAGGCAAGACAAGGTAATGTAAAGCTAAGGGAGGGCATTGCCTTGCAAGGCCAGGTTAAGGGAAGGCAAGACAAGCAAGGTTAAGGAAGGAGAGACAAAGCTAATGCACAACAAAGCAAGGCTAGGCAATGCACGGCAAGGCAAGGAAAGGGTAACAGAAGGCAACGCAATGCAAGGCAAAGAAAAGTAAAGCAAGGGTAACGGAAGGCACGGCAAGGGAGGACAAGGGTAACAGAAGGGTCGGCAAGGCAAGGGAAGGACAAGGCAAGGCACGGCAAGGCAAGGCAAGTCTAAGGCATGAAAGCGCAAGGCTAGGCAATGCACGGCAAGGCAAGGAAAGGGTAACGGAATGCAAGGCACGGCAAGGCCAGGAAAGGGTAACGGAACCAAGGCAAGGCAAGGCAAAGCAAGGCAAGGCAAGGGTAAAGGAAGGCACAGCAAGGGAAGACAATGGTAACGGAAGGCAAGGCACGGCAAGGCAAGGGTAAGGCAACGCAACGCAAGGCAACGCAAAGTTAGGGCAAGGCAAGGCAAGGGTAACTGAAGGGAACGCACGGCAATGCAAGGCAAGGCTAAGGCAAGGCAACGCAAGGCAACGCAAAGTTAAGACAAGGCAAGGAAAGGGAAACAGAAGGCAAGGCAATGCAAGGCAAAGCAAGGCAAGGAAAGGGTAACGGAAATCAAGGCAAGGCCAGGCAAGGCAAGGCAAGGCAAAGAAAGGCAAAGGAAGGGAAAGCAAGGGTAACGGAAGGGACGGCAAGGCAAGGGAAGGACAAGGCAAGGCACGGCAACGAAAGTCAAGGCTAAGGCAAGGAAACGAAAGGCTAGGCAATGTACGGCAAGGCAAGGAAAGGGTAAAGGAAGTCAAGACACGTCAAGGCAATGCAAAGCTGAGGAAAGGCAACGCAAGGCAATGCAAAGTGAAGGCAAGACATCCTAAGCAAGGCTAAATCAAGGGGAGGCAAGGCAAGGCAAGGGTAACGGAAGGCACGGCAAGGCAAGACAAGGGTAACGGAAGGCTCGGCAAGACAAGACAAGGGTAACGGAAGGCTCGGCAAGACAAGGGAAGGACAAGGCAAGGCACGCCAAGGCAAGGCAAGGCTAAGGCATGACAACGGAAGGCTAGGAAATAGACGGGAAGGCAAGGAAAGAGTAAAGGAAGGCAAAGCACGGCAAGGAAAGACAATGGTAAAGGAAGGCAAGGCACGGCAAGGCAAGGCAAGGCAAAGGCAACGCAAGGCAACGCAAGGCAACGCAAAGTTAAGGCAAGGCAAGGCAAGGGTAACGGTAGGGAAGGCAAGGCAAGGTTAAACAAGGCAAGGCAAGGGTAACGAAAGGCACAGCAAGGGAAGGGAAAGACAAGGCAAGGCAAGGCAAGGCAAGGATAAGGTAAGGCAACGCAAAGCAAGGCAAGGTTAAGGGAAGGCAAGCCAAGCAAGCTTAAGGGAAGGGGAGACAAGGCGCAGGCACGACAACGCAAGACTACGTAATGCACGGCAAGGCAAGGAAAGGGTAACAGAAGGCAAGGCAATGCAAGGCAAAGCAAGGCAAGCAAAGGGTAACGGAAATCACAGCAAGGCATGGAAAGGGTAACGGAAGGCATGGCAAGGCAGGGCAAAGCAAGGCAAGGCAAGGGCAAATGAAGTCTTGGCAAGGAAAGGGAAGGACAAGGCAAGCCACGGCACGGCAAGGCAAGGCTAAGGCAACGCAACGCAAAGCAACGCGAAGTTACGGCAAGGCAAGGAAAGGGTAACGGAAGGCAAGGCACGGCAATTCAAGGAAAGGGTAACGGAAGGCAAGGAACGGCAAGGCAAGGGAAGGATAAGGCAAGGCAATGCAAATTTAAGGCAAGGCAAGGAAAGGGAAACAAAAGGCAAGGCAATGGAAGGCAAAGCAAGGCAAGGAAAGGGTAATGGAAGGCAAGGCAAGGCAAGGCAAGGCAAAGCAAGGCAAGGCAAGGCAAAGCAAGGCAAGGCAAGGGTAACGGAAGGGAGGGCAAGGCAAGGCAAGGCAAGGCAAGGCTAAGGCAAGGCAACGGAAGGCTAAGCAATGAACGGCAAGGCAAGGGAAGGGTAACAGAAAGGAAGGCAAAGCAAGGCAAAGCAAGGCAAGTAAAGTGTAACGGAAGGAAAGGCAAGGCAAGGCAAAGCAAGGCAAGGCAAGGCAAGGCAAGGGTAACGGAAGGGACGGCAAGGCAAGGGAAGGACAAGGCAAGGCAAGGCAAGGCAAGGAAAGGCTAAGGTAAGGCAACGCAAGGCTAGGCGATGCACGGCAAGGCAAGGGAATGGTAACGGAAGGCAAGGCAAGGCAAGGCAAGGCAAGGCTTAGGCAAGGCAACGCAAGGCAAAGCAAAGTTAAGGCAAGGCAAGGAAAAGGTAACAGAAAGCAAGGCAATGCAAGGCAAAGCAAGGCAAGGAAAGGGTAACGGAAGGCAAGGCAAGGCAAGGCAAAGCAAGGCAAGGCACGTCAAAGCAAGGCAAAGCAAGGCAAGGCAAGGGTAACGGAAGGGACGACAAGGCATGGGAAGGACAAGGCAAGGCATTCCAAGGCAAGGAAAGGCTAAGGCAAGGCAACGCAAGGCTAGGCAATGCACGGAAGGCAAGCGAAGTGTAACGGAAGGCACGGCAAGGCAAGGGAAGGAAAAGGCAAGGCACGGCAAGGGAAGGCAAGGCTAAGGCAAGGCAACGCAAGGCTAGGCAAGGGTAACGGAAGGGACGGCAAGGGAAGACAAGGGTAACAGAAGGCTCGGCAGGGCAAGGTAAGGACAAGGCAAGGCACGGCAAGGCAAGACAATGGTAAAGGCAGGAAGGGCACGGCAAGGCAAGGAAAGGCTATGGCAACGCAACGCAAGGCAACGTGAAGTAAAGGCAAGGCAAGGAACAGGTAACGGAAGGCAAGGCACGGAAAGGCAAGGAAAGAGTAACGGAAGGCAAGGCAAGGCAAGGCAAGGCAAGGCTAAGGCAAGGCAACGCAAGGCAAAGCAAAGTTAAGGCAAGGCAAGGAAGGGTTAATAGAAAGCAAGGCAATGGAAGGCCAAGCAAGGCAAGGCAAGGGTAACGGAAGGAAAGGCAAGGCAAGGCAAGGCAAGGCAAAGCAAGGAAAGGCAAGGGTAACGGAAGGGACGGCAAGGCAAGGGAAGGACAAGGCAAGGCACGGCAAGGCAAGGAAAGGCTAAGGTAAGGCAACGTAAGGCTAGGCAATGCACGGCAAGGCAACGGAAGGGTAACGGTAGGCAAGGCAAGGCAAGGCAAGGCAAAGAAAGGCAAAGGAAGTCAAGGTAAGGGTAATGGAAGGCATGGCATGACAAAGGAAGGACAAGGCAAGGCAAGGCACGGGAAGGCAAGGCAAGGCTAAGGCAAGGCAACGCAAAGCAAGGCAAGTTGAAGGACAGGCAAGCCAAGCAAGGCCAAGGTAAGGGGAGGCAAGGCTAGGCCACGAAAACGCAAGGCTAGGCAATGCACGGCAACCAAGGAAAGGGTAATGGAAGGCAAGGCAACGCAATGCAAAGCAAGGCACGGGAAGGTAACGGAAGGCACGGCAAGGCAATGGAAGCACAAGGCAAGGCACGGCAAGGAAGGCAAGGCTAAGACAAGACAACGCAGGGCTAGGCAATGCACGGCAAGGCAAGGAAATGGTAAAGGAAGGTAAGGCACGGCAAGGCAATGCAAAGATGAGGAAAGGCAACGCAAGGCAATACAAATTGAAGGCAAGACAACACAAGCAAGGCTAAGGCAACGGCAAGGCAATGGCAAGGGTTAAGGAAGGCAGGCGGCAAGGGTAACGGAAAGGCTCGGCAAGGCAAGGTAAGGACAAGGCCAAGCAGGCAAGGCAACGCTAAGGCAAGGCAACGCAAGGCTAGGCAATGTAACGGCAAGGCAAGGCAAGGGTAACGGAAGGCAAGGCACGGCAAGGCAAGGCAAGGTACGGCAAGGAAAGGAAAAAGGCAAGGGTAACAAGGCTAGGCAATGCACGGCAAGGCAAGGGAAGGGTAACGGCAAGCAAGGCAAGAAAAGGCTAAGGTAAGGCAAGGAGTAAGGCTAAGGTAAGGCTATGGCACGACAACCCAAGTCTAGGCAATGCACCGCAAGGAAAGGAAAGGGTAACGGAAGGCAGGGGCAAGGCAAGACAAATCAAGTCAAGGCAAGGGTAATGGAAGGCAGGGCAAGACAAGGGAAGTACAAGGGAAGGCAAGGCACGGCAAGCCAAGGCAAGTCTAAGGCAAGGCAACGCAAGGCAAGGCATGGTTAAGGCCAGGCAAGCCAAGCAAGGCTATGTTAAGTGGAGGCAAGGCTAAGCCCGAAAACAAAAGGCTAGGCCATGCACGGCAAGGCAAGGAAAGGGTAACGTAAGGGAAGGCAAGGCAAGGCAAAGCAAGGCAAGGGAAGTGTAACGGAAGGCACGGCAAGGCAAAGGAAAGACAAGGGAAGGCACGGCAAGGCAAGGCAAGGATAAGGCAAGGCAACTCAAGGCAAGACAAGGAAAGGCTAACGGAAGGCAAGGCACGGCAAGTCAAAGAAAGGCTAAGGCAAGGCAACGCAAGGCTAGGCAATGCACGGCAAGACAAGGAAAGGGTAACGGAAGGCAAGGCACGGCAAGGAAAGGCAAGGCTAAGGCAAGGCAATGCAAGGCAAAGCAAAGTTAAGGCAAGGCAAGGAATAGGTAACAGAAAGCAAGGCAAGGCAAGGCAAAGCAAGGCAAGGCAAGGGTAACGGAAGGGACGGCAAGGCAAGGCAAGGCAAGGCAAGGCTAAGGCAAGGCAACGCAAGGCTAAGCAATGAACGGCAAGGCAAGGGAAGGGTAACAGAAAGGAAGGCAAGGCAAGACAAAGCAAGGCAAGGAAAGGGTAACGGAAGGAAAGGCAAGGCAAGGCAAAACAAGGCAAGGCAAGGCAAAGCAAGGCAAAGGAAGGCAAGGCAAGGGTACCGGAGGAGACGGCAAGGCACGGGAAGGACAAGGCAAGGCACGGCAAGGGAAGGCAAGGCTAAGGCAAGGAAACGAAAGGCTAGGCAATGTACGGCAAGGCAAGGAAAAGGTAAAGGAAGGCAAGGCACGTCAAGGCAATGCAAAGCTGAGGAAAGGCAACGCAAGGCAATGCAAAGTGAAGGCAAGACATCCCAAGCAAAGTTAAAGCAAGGGGAGGCAAGGCAAGGCAAGGGTAACGGAAGGCACGGCAAGGCAAGACAAGTGTAATGGAAGGCTCGGCAAGGCAAGGGAAGGACAAGGCAAGGCACGGCAAGGCAAGCCAAGTCAAAGGCATGACAACGCAAGGCTAGGAAATAGACGGGAAGGCAATGAAAGGGTAACGGAAGGCAAGGCACGGCAAGGAAAGACAATGATAACGGAAGGCGAGGCACGGCAAGGCAACGCAAGGCTAAGGCAACGCAACGCAACGCAAGGCAACACAAAGTTAATGCAAGGCAAAGCAAGGGTAACGGTAGGGAAGGCAAGGCAAGGCAAGGCAAGTCTAAAGCATGAAAACGCAAGGCTAGGCAATGCACGGCAAGGCAAGTAAAGGTTAACGGAAGGCAAGGCAAGGCAAGGCAAGGGCACGGCAAAGCAAGGCTAGGCAATGCACGGCAAGGAAAGGAAAGGGAAACGGGAGGCAAGGCAAAGCAAGGCAAATCAAGGGTAACGGAAGGCACGGCAAAGCAAGAAAATGTTAACGGAAGGCACGGCAAGGGAAGGGAAGGACAAGGCAAGGCACGGCCCGCAAGGCAAGGCTAATGCAAGGCAAGGCAAGGCAAGGCAAGGCATTGCATGGCAAGGCAAGGTAAGGGTAAGGGAAAGCACGGCAAGGCAAGGGAAGTACAAGGCAAGGCACGGCAAGGCAAGGGTAACGGAAGGCACGGCACGGCAAGACAAAGGTAACGGAAGGCAAGGCACGGCAAGGCGACGCAAGGCTAAGGCACGACAGCGCAAGGCTAGGCAATGCACGGCAAGGCAAGGAAAGGGTAACGGAAGGCAAGGCAAGGCAAAGCAAGGCAAGGCAAGGGTAACGGAATGGACGGCAAGTCAAGGGAAGGACAAGGCAACGCACGCCAAGGCAAGGAAAGGCTAAGGTAAGGCAACGCAATGCTACGCAATGCACGGCAAGGCAAGGGAAGGGTAACGGAAGGCAAGGCAAGGCAAACCAAGAAAAGGCAAGGGTAACAGACGGCACGGCAAGGCAAGGCAAGCCAAGTAAAACTAAGGCAAGGCTAGGAAAGTCTATGGCACGACAAACTAAGGCTAGGCAATGCACCGCAAGGAAAGGAAAGGGTAACCGAAGGCAAGGCAAAGCAAAGCAAGTCAAGGGTAACGGAAGGCACGGCAAGGCAAGAAAATGTTAACGGAAGGCACGGCAAGGCAAGGGAAGGCCAAGGCAAGGCACGGCAAGGCAAGGAAAGGGTAAAGGAATGTAAGGCACGGCAAGGAAATGCAAAGATGAGAAAAGGCAACGCAAGGCAATACAAAGTGAAGGCAAGACAACACAAGCAAGGCTAAGGCAACGGGAGGCAGCAAGGCAAGGGTAACGGACGGCACGGCAAGTCAAGACAAGGGTAACGGAACGCTCGGCAAACCAAGGGAAGGACAAGGCCATGCACTGAAAGGCAAGGCAAGTCTAAGCCATGACAACGCAAGGCTAGGCAATAGACGGCAAGGCAAGAAAGGGTAACGGAAGGCAAGGCAGGGCAAAGCAAGGCAAGGTTAAGGCAAGGCAACACAAGGCTAGGCAATGCACGGCAAGGCAAGGAAAGGGTAACGGAATGCAAGGCACGGCAAGGCCAGGAAAGGGTAACGGAAGGCAAGGCAAGGAAAGGCAAGGCAAGGCTAAAGAACTACAATTCAAGGCTAGGCAATGCACGGATAAATCAAGGAAAGGGTAACGGAAGGCAAGGCAAGGCAAAGCAAGGCAAGTCAAGGGTAAAGGAAGGCACGGCAAGGCAAGACAAGGTAATGTAAAGCTAAGGGAGGGCATTGCCTTGCAAGGCCAGGTTAAGGGAAGGCAAGACAAGCAAGGTTAAGGAAGGAGAGACAAAGCTAATGCACAACAAAGCAAGGCTAGGCAATGCACGGCAAGGCAAGGAAAGGGTAACAGAAGGCAACGCAATGCAAGGCAAAGAAAAGTAAAGCAAGGGTAACGGAAGGCACGGCAAGGGAGGACAAGGGTAACAGAAGGGTCGGCAAGGCAAGGGAAGGACAAGGCAAGGCACGGCAAGGCAAGGCAAGTCTAAGGCATGAAAGCGCAAGGCTAGGCAATGCACGGCAAGGCAAGGAAAGGGTAACGGAATGCAAGGCACGGCAAGGCCAGGAAAGGGTAACGGAACCAAGGCAAGGCAAGGCAAAGCAAGGCAAGGCAAGGGTAAAGGAAGGCACAGCAAGGGAAGACAATGGTAACGGAAGGCAAGGCACGGCAAGGCAAGGGTAAGGCAACGCAACGCAAGGCAACGCAAAGTTAGGGCAAGGCAAGGCAAGGGTAACTGAAGGGAACGCACGGCAATGCAAGGCAAGGCTAAGGCAAGGCAACGCAAGGCAACGCAAAGTTAAGACAAGGCAAGGAAAGGGAAACAGAAGGCAAGGCAATGCAAGGCAAAGCAAGGCAAGGAAAGGGTAACGGAAATCAAGGCAAGGCCAGGCAAGGCAAGGCAAGGCAAAGAAAGGCAAAGGAAGGGAAAGCAAGGGTAACGGAAGGGACGGCAAGGCAAGGGAAGGACAAGGCAAGGCACGACAACGAAAGTCAAGGCTAAGGCAAGGAAACGAAAGGCTAGGCAATGTACGGCAAGGCAAGGAAAGGGTAAAGGAAGTCAAGACACGTCAAGGCAATGCAAAGCTGAGGAAAGGCAACGCAAGGCAATGCAAAGTGAAGGCAAGACATCCTAAGCAAGGCTAAATCAAGGGGAGGCAAGGCAAGGCAAGGGTAACGGAAGGCACGGCAAGGCAAGACAAGGGTAACGGAAGGCTCGGCAAGACAAGACAAGGGTAACGGAAGGCTCGGCAAGACAAGGGAAGGACAAGGCAAGGCACGCCAAGGCAAGGCAAGGCTAAGGCATGACAACGGAAGGCTAGGAAATAGACGGGAAGGCAAGGAAAGAGTAAAGGAAGGCAAAGCACGGCAAGGAAAGACAATGGTAAAGGAAGGCAAGGCACGGCAAGGCAAGGCAAGGCAAAGGCAACGCAAGGCAACGCAAGGCAACGCAAAGTTAAGGCAAGGCAAGGCAAGGGTAACGGTAGGGAAGGCAAGGCAAGGAAAACAAGGCAAGGCAAGGGTAACGAAAGGCACAGCAAGGGAAGGGAAAGACAAGGCAAGACAAGGCAAGGCAAGGATAAGGCAAGGCAACGCAAAGCAAGGCAAGGTTAAGGGAAGGCAAGCCAAGCAAGCTTAAGGGAAGGGGAGACAAGGCGCAGGCACGACAACGCAAGACTACGTAATGCACGGCAAGGCAAGGAAAGGGTAACAGAAGGCAAGGCAATGCAAGGCAAAGCAAGGCAAGCAAAGGGTAACGGAAATCACAGCAAGGCATGGAAAGGGTAACGGAAGGCATGGCAAGGCAGGGCAAAGCAAGGCAAGGCAAGGGCAAATGAAGTCTTGGCAAGGAAAGGGAAGGACAAGGCAAGCCACGGCACGGCAAGGCAAGGCTAAGGCAACGCAACGCAAAGCAACGTGAAGTTACGGCAAGGCAAGGAAAGGGTAACGGAAGGCAAGGCACGGCAATGCAAGGAAAGGGTAACGGAAGGCAAGGAACGGCAAGGCAAGGGAAGGATAAGGCAAGGCAATGGAAATTTAAGGCAAGGCAAGGAAAGGGAAACAAAAGGCAAGGCAATGGAAGGCAAAGCAAGGCAAGGAAAGGGTAATGGAAGGCAAGGCAAGGAAAGGGCAAGGCAAGGCAAGGCAAAGCAAGGCAAGGCAAGGGTAACGGAAGGGAGGGCAAGGCAAGGCAAGGCAAGGCAAGGCTAAGGCAAGGCAACGGAAGGCTAAGCAATGAACGGCAAGGCAAGGGAAGGGTAACAGAAAGGAAGGCAAAGCAAGGCAAAGCAAGGCAAGTAAAGTGTAACGGAAGGAAAGGCAAGGCAAGGCAAAGCAAGGCAAGGCAAGGCAATGCAAGGGTAACGGAAGGGACGGCAAGGCAAGGGAAGGACAAGGCAAGGCAAGGCAAGGCAAGGAAAGGCTAAGGTAAGGCAACGCAAGGCTAGGCGATGCACGGCAAGGCAAGGGAATGGTAACGGAAGGCAAGGCAAGGCAAGGCAAGGCAAGGCTTAGGCAAGGCAACGCAAGGCAACGCAAAGTTAAGGCAAGGCAAGGAAAAGGTAACAGAAAGCAAGGCAATGCAAGGCAAAGCAAGGCAAGGAAAGGGTAACGGAAGGCAAGGCAAGGCAAAGCAAGGCAAGGCACGTCAAAGCAAGGCAAAGCAAGGCAAGGCAAGGGTAACAGAAGGGACGACAAGGCATGGGAAGGACAAGGCAAGGCATTCCAAGGCAAGGAAAGGCCAAGGCAAGGCAACGCAAGGCTAGGCAATGCACGGAAGGCAAGCGAAGTGTAACGGAAGGCACGGCAAGGCAAGGGAAGGAAAAGGCAAGGCACGGCAAGGGAAGGCAAGGCTAAGGCAAGGCAACGCAAGGCTAGGCAAGGGTAACGGAAGGGACGGCAAGGGAAGACAAGGGTAACAGAAGGCTCGGCAGGGCAAGGTAAGGACAAGGCAAGGCACGGCAAGGCAAGACAATGGTAAAGGCAGGAAGGGCACGGCAAGGCAAGGAAAGGCTATGGCAACGCAACGCAACGCAAGGCAACGTGAAGTTAAGGCAAGGCAAGGAACAGGTAACGGAAGGCAAGGCACGGAAAGGCAAGGAAAGAGTAACGGAAGGCAAGGCACGGGAAGGCAAGGCAAGGCTAAGGCAAGGCAACGCAAGGCAAAGCAAAGTTAAGGCAAGGCAAGGAAGGGTTAATAGAAAGCAAGGCAATGGAAGGCCAAGCAAGGCAAGGAAAGGGTAACGGAAGGAAAGGCAAGGCAAGGCAAGGCAAGGCAAAGCAAGGAAAGGAAAGGGTAACGGAAGGGACGGCAAGGCAAGGGAAGGACAAGGCAAGGCACGGCAAGGCAAGGAAAGGCTAAGGTAAGGCAACGCAAGGCTAGGCAATGCACATCAAGGCAACGGAAGGGTAACGGTAGGCAAGGCAAGGCAAGGCAAGGCAAAGAAAGGCAAAGGAAGTCAAGGTAAGGGTAATGGAAGGCATGGCATGACAAAGGAAGGACAAGGCAAGGCAAGGCACGGGAAGGCAAGGCAAGGCTAAGGCAAGGCAACGCAAAGCAAGGCAAGTTGAAGGACAGGCAAGCCAAGCAAGGCCAAGGTAAGGGGAGGCAAGGCTAGGCCACGAAAACGCAAGGCTAGGCAATGCACGGCAACCAAGGAAAGGGTAATGGAAGGCAAGGCAACGCAATGCAAAGCAAGGCACGGGAAGTGTAACGGAAGGCACGGCAGGGCAATGGAAGCACAAGGCAAGGCACGGCAAGGAAGGCAAGGCTAAGACAAGACAACGCAAGGCTAGGCAATGCACGGCAAGGCAAGGAAATGGTAAAGGAAGGTAAGGCACGGCAAGGCAATGCAAAGATGAGGAAAGGCAACGCAAGGCAATACAAATTGAAGGCAAGACAACACAAGCAAGGCTAAGGCAACGGGAGGCAGCAAGGCAAGGGTAACCGACGGCACGGCAAGGCAAGACAAGGGTAACGGAAGGCTCGGCAATAGAAGGTAAGGACAAGGCCAAGCACTGCAAGGCAAGGCAAGTCTAAGGCATGACAACGCAAGGCTAGGCAATAGACGGCAAGGCAAGCAAAGGGTAACGGAAGGCAAGGCACGGCAAGGCAAGGCAAAGTTAAGGCAACGCAACACAAGGCTAGGCAATGCATGGCAAGGCAAGGAAAGGGTAACGGAATGCAAGGCACGGCAAGGCCAGGAAAGGATAACGGAAGGCAAGGCAAGGAAAGGCAAGGCAAGGCAAGGCTAAAGCACTAGAATTCAAGGCTAGGCAATGCACGGATAAGGGAAGGAAAGTGTAACGGAAGGCAAGGCAAGGCAAAGCAAGGCAAGTCAAGGGTAAAGGAAGGCACGGCAAGGCAAGACAAGGTAATGTAAAGCTAAGGCAAGGCATTGCCTTGCAAGGCCAGGTTAAGGGAAGGCAAGACAAGCAAGGTTAAGGGAAGGAGAGACAAAGCTAATGCACAACAAAGCAAGGCTAGGCAATGCACGGTAAGGCAAGGAAAGGGTAACAGAAGGCCAGGCAATGCAAAGCAAAGCAAAGCAAGGCAAGGGTAATGGTAGGCACCGCAAGGGAAGAGAAGGGTAACTGAAGGCTCGGCAAGGCAAGGGAAGGACAACGCAAGGCACGGCAAGGCAAGGCAAGTCTAAGGCATGAAAACGCAACGTTAGGCAATGCACGGCAGGGCAAGGAAAGGGTAACGGAAGGCAAGGGAAGGCAAAGCAAGGCAAGGCAAGGGTAAAGGAAGGCACGGCAAGGCAAGACGAGGGTAACGGAAGGCACGGCAAGACAAGGGAAGGACATGGCAAGGAAAGTCAAGGTAAGGCAAGGCTAAGGCAAGGCAATGCCATGCAAGGCCAGGTTAAGGGAAGGCAAGACAAGCAAGGCTAAGGCAAGGGGAGTCAAGGCTAAGGCACGACAACGCAAGGCTAGGCAATGCACGGCAAGGCAAGGAAAGGGTAACGGAAGGGAAGGCAACGCAAGACAAGGAATGGGTAACGGAAGGCATGGCAAGGAAAGGGCAGGACAAGGCAAGGCACGGCAAGGCAAGGCAAGGCTAAGGCAATGCAACGCAACGCAAGGCAATGCGAAGTTAAGGCAATGAATGGAAAGGCTAACAGAAGACAAGGCAAAGCAAGGCAAGGCAAGGCAAAGCAAGGCAAGGCAAGGGTAACGGAAGGGACGGCAAGTCAAGGGAAGGACAAGGCAAGGCAAGGCAAGGAATGGCTACGGCAAGGCAACGCAAGGCTAGGCAATGCACGGCAAGGCAAGGGAAGGGTAACGGAAGGCAAGGCAAGGCAAAGCAAGTCAAGGTTAATGGAAGGCACGGCAAGGCAGGAAAATGTTAACGGAAGGCACGACAAGGGAAGGGAAGGACAAGACAAGGCACGGCAAGGCAAGGAAAGGCTAGGGCAAGGCAACGCAAGGCTAGCCAATGAACGGGAAGGCAAGGAATGGGCAACGGAAGGCGAGGCGTGGCAAGGCTACGGCACGGCAACACAAGGCTAGGCAATGCACGGCAAGGAAATGAAAGGGTAACGGGAGGCAAGGCAAAACAAGGCAAGTCAAGGGTAACGGAAGGCACGGCAAGGCATGAAAATGTTAAGGAAGGCACGGCAAGGGAAGGAAAGGACAAGGCAAGGTACGGCAAGGAAAGGAAACGCTAAGGCAAGGCAACGCAAGGCTAGGCAATGCACGGCAAGGCAAGGGAAGGGTAACGGAAGGCAAGGCAAGGCAAAGCAAGAAAAGGCAAGGGTAACAGAGGGCACGGCAAGGCAAGGCGAGCCAAGTAAGGCTAAGGTAAGGCAAGGATAGTCTATGGCACGACAACCCTAGTCTAGGCAATGCACCGCAAGGAAAGGAAAGGGTAACGGAAGGCAGGGCAAGGCAAGACAAATCAAGTCAAGGCAAGGGTAATGGAAGGCAGGGCAAGACAAGGGAAGTACAAGGGAAGGCAAGGCACGGCAAGCCAAGGCAAGTCTAAGGCAAGGCAACGCAAGGCAAGGCATGGTTAAGGCCAGGCAAGCCAAGCAAGGCTATGTTAAGTGGAGGCAAGGCTAAGCCCGAAAACAAAAGGCTAGGCCATGCACGGCAAGGCAAGGAAAGGGTAACGTAAGGGAAGGCAAGGCAAGGCAAAGCAAGGCAAGGGAAGTGTAACGGAAGGCACGGCAAGGCAAAGGAAAGACAAGGGAAGGCACGGCAAGGCAAGGCAAGGATAAGGCAAGGCAACTCAAGGCAAGACAAGGAAAGGCTAACGGAAGGCAAGGCACGGCAAGTCAAAGAAAGGCTAAGGCAAGGCAACGCAAGGCTAGGCAATGCACGGCAAGACAAGGAAAGGGTAACGGAAGGCAAGGCACGGCAAGGAAAGGCAAGGCTAAGGCAAGGCAATGCAAGGCAAAGCAAAGTTAAGGCAAGGCAAGGAATAGGTAACAGAAAGCAAGGCAAGGCAAGGCAAAGCAAGGAAAGGCAAGGGTAACGGAAGGGACGGCGGCAAGGCAAGGCAAGGCAAGGCAAGGCTAAGGCAAGGCAACGCAAGGCTAAGCAATGAACGGCAAGGCAAGGGAAGGGTAACAGAAAGGAAGGCAAGGCAAGACAAAGCAAGGCAAGGAAAGGGTAACGGAAGGAAAGGCAAGGCAAGGCAAAACAAGGCAAGGCAAGGCAAAGCAAGGCAAAGGAAGGCAAGGCAAGGGTACCGGAGGAGACGGCAAGGCACGGGAAGGACAAGGCAAGGCACGGCAAGGGAAGGCAAGGCTAAGGCAAGGAAACGAAAGGCTAGGCAATGTACGGCAAGGCAAGGAAAAGGTAAAGGAAGGCAAGGCACGTCAAGGCAATGCAAAGCTGAGGAAAGGCAACGCAAGGCAATGCAAAGTGAAGGCAAGACATCCCAAGCAAAGTTAAAGCAAGGGGAGGCAAGGCAAGGCAAGGGTAACGGAAGGCACGGCAAGGCAAGACAAGTGTAATGGAAGGCTCGGCAAGGCAAGGGAAGGACAAGGCAAGGCACGGCAAGGCAAGCCAAGTCAAAGGCATGACAACGCAAGGCTAGGAAATAGACGGGAAGGCAATGAAAGGGTAACGGAAGGCAAGGCACGGCAAGGAAAGACAATGATAACGGAAGGCGAGGCACGGCAAGGCAACGCAAGGCTAAGGCAACGCAACGCAACGCAAGGCAACACAACGTTAATGCAAGGCAAAGCAAGGGTAACGGTAGGGAAGGCAAGGCAAGGCAAGGCAAGTCTAAAGCATGAAAACGCAAGGCTAGGCACTGCACGGCAAGGCAAGTAAAGGTTAACGGAAGGCAAGGCAAGGCAAGGCAAGGGCACGGCAAAGCAAGGCTAGGCAATGCACGGCAAGGAAAGGAAAGGGAAACGGGAGGCAAGGCAAAGCAAGGCAAATCAAGGGTAACGGAAGGCACGGCAAAGCAAGAAAATGTTAACGGAAGGCACGGCAAGGGAAGGGAAGGACAAGGCAAGGCACGGCCCGCAAGGGAAGGCTAATGCAAGGCAAGGCAAGGCAAGGCAAGGCATTGCATGGCAAGGCAAGGTAAGGGTAAGGGAAAGCACGGCAAAGCAAGGGAAGTACAAGGCAAGGCACGGCAAGGCAAGGGTAACGGAAGGCACGGCACGGCAAGACAAAGGTAACGGAAGGCAAGGCACGGCAAGGCGAGGCAAGGCTAAGGCACGACAGCGCAAGGCTAGGCAATGCACGGCAAGGCAAGGAAAGGGTAACGGAAGGCAAGGCAAGGCAAAGCAAGGCAAGGCAAGGGTAACGGAATGGACGGCAAGTCAAGGGAAGGACAAGGCAACGCACGCCAAGGCAAGGAAAGGCTAAGGTAAGGCAACGCAATGCTACGCAATGCACGGCAAGGCAAGGGAAGGGTAACGGAAGGCAAGGCAAGGCAAACCAAGAAAAGGCAAGGGTAACAGACGGCACGGCAAGGCAAGGCAAGCCAAGTAAAACTAAGGCAAGGCTAGGAAAGTCTATGGCACGACAAACTAAGGCTAGGCAATGCACCGCAAGGAAAGGAAAGGGTAACCGAAGGCAAGGCAAAGCAAAGCAAGTCAAGGGTAACGGAAGGCACGGCAAGGCAAGAAAATGTTAACGGAAGGCACGGCAAGGCAAGGGAAGGCCAAGGCAAGGCACGGCAAGGCAAGGAAAGGGTAAAGGAATGTAAGGCACGGCAAGGAAATGCAAAGATGAGAAAAGGCAACGCAAGGCAATACAAAGTGAAGGCAAGACAACACAAGCAAGGCTAAGGCAACGGGAGGCAGCAAGGCAAGGGTAACGGACGGCACGGCAAGTCAAGACAAGGGTAACGGAACGCTCGGCAAACCAAGGGAAGGACAAGGCCATGCACTGAAAGGCAAGGCAAGTCTAAGCCATGACAACGCAAGGCTAGGCAATAGACGGCAAGGCAAGAAAGGGTAACGGAAGGCAAGGCAGGGCAAAGCAAGGCAAGGTTAAGGCAAGGCAACACAAGGCTAGGCAATGCACGGCAAGGCAAGGAAAGGGTAACGGAATGCAAGGCACGGCAAGGCCAGGAGAGGGTAACGGAAGGCAAGGCAAGGAAAGGCAAGGCACGGCACGGCTAAAGCACTACAATTCAAGGCTAGGCAATGCACGGATAAATTAAGGAAAGGGTAACGGAAGGCAAGGCAAGGCAAAGCAAGGCAAGTCAAGGGTAAAGGAAGGCACGGCAAGGCAAGACAAGGTAATGTAAAGCTAAGGGAGGGCATTGCCTTGCAAGGCCAGGTTAAGGGAAGGCAAGACAAGCAAGGTTAAGGAAGGAGAGACAAAGCTAATGCACAACAAAGCAAGGCTAGGCAATGCACGGCAAGGCAAGGAAAGGGTAACAGAAGGCAACGCAATGCAAGGCAAAGCAAAGTAAAGCAAGGGTAACGGAAGGCACGGCAAGGGAGGACAAGGGTAACAGAAGGGTCGGCAAGGCAAGGGAAGGACAAGGCAAGGCACGGCAAGGCAAGGCAAGTCTAAGGCATGAAAGCGCAAGGCTAGGCAATGCACGGCAAGGCAAGGAAAGGGTAACGGAATGCAAGGCACGGCAAGGCCAGGAAAGGGTAACGGAACCAAGGCAAGGCAAGGCAAAGCAAGGCAAGGCAAGGGTAAAGGAAGGCACAGCAAGGCAAGACAATGGTAACGGAAGGCAAGGCACGGCAAGGCAACGGTAAGGCAACGCAACGCAAGGCAACGCAAAGTTAGGGCAAGGCAAGGCAAGGGTAACTGAAGGGAACGCACGGCAATGCAAGGCAAGGCTAAGGCAAGGCAACGCAAGGCAACGCAAAGTTAAGACAAGGCAAGGAAAGGGAAACAGAAGGCAAGGCAATGCAAGGCAAAGCAAGGCAAGGAAAGGGTAACGGAAATCAAGGCAAGGCCAGGCAAGGCAAGGCAAGGCAAAGAAAGGCAAAGGAAGGGAAAGCAAGGGTAACGGAAGGGACGGCAAGGCAAGGGAAGGACAAGGCAAGGCACGGCAACGAAAGTCAAGGCTAAGGCAAGGAAACGAAAGGCTAGGCAATGTACGGCAAGGCAAGGAAAGGGTAAAGGAAGTCAAGACACGTCAAGGCAATGCAAAGCTGAGGAAAGGCAACGCAAGGCAATGCAAAGTGAAGGCAAGACATCCTAAGCAAGGCTAAATCAAGGGGAGGCAAGGCAAGGCAAGGGTAACGGAAGGCACGGCAAGGCAAGACAAGGGTAACGGAAGGCTCGGCAAGACAAGACAAGGGTAACGGAAGGCTCGGCAAGACAAGGGAAGGACAAGGCAAGGCACGCCAAGGCAAGGCAAGGCTAAGGCATGACAACGGAAGGCTAGGAAATAGACGGCAAGGCAAGGAAAGAGTAAAGGAAGGCAAAGCACGGCAAGGAAAGACAATGGTAAAGGAAGGCAAGGCACGGCAATGCAAGGCAAGGCAAAGGCAACGCAAGGCAACGCAAGGCAAAGCAAAGTTAAGGCAAGGCAAGGCAAGGGTAACGGTAGGGAAGGCAAGGCAAGGAAAACAAGGCAAGGCAAGGGTAACGAAAGGCACAGCAAGGGAAGGGAAAGACAAGGCAAGGCAAGGCAAGGCAAGGATAAGGCAAGGCAACGCAAAGCAAGGCAAGGTTAAGGGAAGGCAAGCCAAGCAAGCTTAAGGCAAGGGGAGACAAGGCGCAGGCACGACAACGCAAGACTACGTAATGCACGGCAAGGCAAGGAAAGGGTAACAGAAGGCAAGGCAATGCAAGGCAAAGCAAGGCAAGCAAAGGGTAACGGAAATCACAGCAAGGCATAGAAAGGGTAACGGAAGGCATGGCAAGGCAGGGCAAAGCAAGGCAAGGCAAGGGCAAATGAAGTCTTGGCAAGGAAAGGGAAGGACAAGGCAAGCCACGGCACGGCAAGGCAAGGCTAAGGCAACGCAACGCAAAGCAACGTGAAGTTACGGCAAGGCAAGGAAAGGGTAACGGAAGGCAAGGCACGGCAATGCAAGGAAAGGGTAACGGAAGGCAAGGAACGGCAAGGCAAGGGAAGGATAAGGCAAGGCAATGGAAATTTAAGGCAAGGCAAGGAAAGGGAAACAAAAGGCAAGGCAATGGAAGGCAAAGCAAGGCAAGGAAAGGGTAATGGAAGGCAAGGCAAGGCAAGGCAAAGCAAGGCAAGGCAAGGGTAACGGAAGGGAGGGCAAGGCAAGGCAAGGCAAGGCAAGGCTAAGGCAAGGCAACGGAAGGCTAAGCAATGAACGGCAAGGCAAGGGAAGGGTAACAGAAAGGAAGGCAAAGCAAGGCAAAGCAAGGCAAGTAAAGTGTAACGGAAGGAAAGGCAAGGCAAGGCAAAGCAAGGCAAGGCAAGGCAATGCAAGGGTAACGGAAGGGACGGCAAGGCAAGGGAAGGACAAGGCAAGGCAAGGCAAGGCAAGGAAAGGCTAAGGTAAGGCAACGCAAGGCTAGGCGATGCACGGCAAGGCAAGGGAATGGTAACGGAAGGCAAGGCAAGGCAAGGCAAGGCAAGGCTTAGGCAAGGCAACGCAAGGCAACGCAAAGTTAAGGCAAGGCAAGGAAAAGGTAACAGAAAGCAAGGCAATGCAAGGCAAAGCAAGGCAAGGAAAGGGTAACGGAAGGCAAGGCAAGGCAAAGCAAGGCAAGGCACGTCAAAGCAAGGCAAAGCAAGGCAAGGCAAGGGTAACAGAAGGGACGACAAGGCATGGGAAGGACAAGGCAAGGCATTCCAAGGCAAGGAAAGGCCAAGGCAAGGCAACGCAAGGCTAGGCAATGCACGGAAGGCAAGCGAAGTGTAACGGAAGGCACGGCAAGGCAAGGGAAGGAAAAGGCAAGGCACGGCAAGGGAAGGCAAGGCTAAGGCAAGGCAACGCAAGGCTAGGCAAGGGTAACGGAAGGGACGGCAAGGGAAGACAAGGGTAACAGAAGGCTCGGCAGGGCAAGGTAAGGACAAGGCAAGGCACGGCAAGGCAAGACAATGGTAAAGGCAGGAAGGGCACGGCAAGGCAAGGAAAGGCTATGGCAACGCAACGCAACGCAAGGCAACGTGAAGTTAAGGCAAGGCAAGGAACAGGTAACGGAAGGCAAGGCACGGAAAGGCAAGGAAAGAGTAACGGAAGGCAAGGCACGGGAAGGCAAGGCAAGGCTAAGGCAAGGCAACGCAAGGCAAAGCAAAGTTAAGGCAAGGCAAGGAAGGGTTAATAGAAAGCAAGGCAATGGAAGGCCAAGCAAGGCAAGGAAAGGGTAACGGAAGGAAAGGCAAGGCAAGGCAAGGCAAGGCAAAGCAAGGAAAGGAAAGGGTAACGGAAGGGACGGCAAGGCAAGGGAAGGACAAGGCAAGGCACGGCAAGGCAAGGAAAGGCTAAGGTAAGGCAACGCAAGGCTAGGCAATGCACATCAAGGCAACGGAAGGGTAACGGTAGGCAAGGCAAGGCAAGGCAAGGCAAAGAAAGGCAAAGGAAGTCAAGGTAAGGGTAATGGAAGGCATGGCATGACAAAGGAAGGACAAGGCAAGGCAAGGCACGGGAAGGCAAGGCAAGGCTAAGGCAAGGCAACGCAAAGCAAGGCAAGTTGAAGGACAGGCAAGCCAAGCAAGGCCAAGGTAAGGGGAGGCAAGGCTAGGCCACGAAAACGCAAGGCTAGGCAATGCACGGCAACCAAGGAAAGGGTAATGGAAGGCAAGGCAACGCAATGCAAAGCAAGGCACGGGAAGTGTAACGGAAGGCACGGCAGGGCAATGGAAGCACAAGGCAAGGCACGGCAAGGAAGGCAAGGCTAAGACAAGACAACGCAAGGCTAGGCAATGCACGGCAAGGCAAGGAAATGGTAAAGGAAGGTAAGGCACGGCAAGGCAATGCAAAGATGAGGAAAGGCAACGCAAGGCAATACAAATTGAAGGCAAGACAACACAAGCAAGGCTAAGGCAACGGGAGGCAGCAAGGCAAGGGTAACCGACGGCACGGCAAGGCAAGACAAGGGTAACGGAAGGCTCGGCAATAGAAGGTAAGGACAAGGCCAAGCACTGCAAGGCAAGGCAAGTCTAAGGCATGACAACGCAAGGCTAGGCAATAGACGGCAAGGCAAGGAAAGGGTAACGGAAGGCAAGGCACGGCAAGGCAAGGCAAAGTTAAGGCAACGCAACACAAGGCTAGGCAATGCATGGCAAGGCAAGGAAAGGGTAACGGAATGCAAGGCACGGCAAGGCCAGGAAAGGATAACGGAAGGCAAGGCAAGGAAAGGCAAGGCAAGGCAAGGCTAAAGCACTAGAATTCAAGGCTAGGCAATGCACGGATAAGGGAAGGAAAGTGTAACGGAAGGCAAGGCAAGGCAAAGCAAGGCAAGTCAAGGGTAAAGGAAGGCACGGCAAGGCAAGACAAGGTAATGTAAAGCTAAGGCAAGGCATTGCCTTGCAAGGCCAGGTTAAGGGAAGGCAAGACAAGCAAGGTTAAGGGAAGGAGAGACAAAGCTAATGCACAACAAAGCAAGGCTAGGCAATGCACGGTAAGGCAAGGAAAGGGTAACAGAAGGCCAGGCAATGCAAAGCAAAGCAAAGCAAGGCAAGGGTAATGGTAGGCACCGCAAGGGAAGAGAAGGGTAACTGAAGGCTCGGCAAGGCAAGGGAAGGACAACGCAAGGCACGGCAAGGCAAGGCAAGTCTAAGGCATGAAAACGCAACGTTAGGCAATGCACGGCAGGGCAAGGAAAGGGTAACGGAAGGCAAGGGAAGGCAAAGCAAGGCAAGGCAAGGGTAAAGGAAGGCACGGCAAGGCAAGACGAGGGTAACGGAAGGCACGGCAAGACAAGGGAAGGACATGGCAAGGAAAGTCAAGGTAAGGCAAGGCTAAGGCAAGGCAATGCCATGCAAGGCCAGGTTAAGGGAAGGCAAGACAAGCAAGGCTAAGGCAAGGGGAGTCAAGGCTAAGGCACGACAACGCAAGGCTAGGCAATGCACGGCAAGGCAAGGAAAGGGTAACGGAAGGGAAGGCAACGCAAGACAAGGAATGGGTAACGGAAGGCATGGCAAGGAAAGGGCAGGACAAGGCAAGGCACGGCAAGGCAAGGCAAGGCTAAGGCAATGCAACGCAACGCAAGGCAATGCGAAGTTAAGGCAATGAATGGAAAGGCTAACAGAAGACAAGGCAAAGCAAGGCAAGGCAAGGCAAAGCAAGGCAAGGCAAGGGTAACGGAAGGGACGGCAAGTCAAGGGAAGGACAAGGCAAGGCAAGGCAAGGAATGGCTACGGCAAGGCAACGCAAGGCTAGGCAATGCAACGGCAAGGCAAGGGAAGGGTAACGGAAGGCAAGGCAAGGCAAAGCAAGTCAAGGTAGGAAGGCACGCAAGGGCAAAAGGCGGAAGGCGAGGCGTGGCAAGGCTACGGCACGGCAACACAAACAAAAGGCTAGGCCATGCACGGCAAGGAAATGGAAGGCACGGCAAGGCAGGAAAATGTTAACGGAAGGCACGACAAGGGAAGGGAAGGACAAGACAAGGCACGGCAAGGCAAGGAAAGGCTAGGGCAAGGCAACGCAAGGCTAGCCAATGAACGGGAAGGCAAGGAATGGGCAACGGAAGGCGAGGCGTGGCAAGGCTACGGCACGGCAACACAAGGCTAGGCAATGCACGGCAAGGAAATGAAAGGGTAACGGGAGGCAAGGCAAAACAAGGCAAGTCAAGGGTAACGGAAGGCACGGCAAGGCATGAAAATGTTAAGGAAGGCACGGCAAGGGAAGGAAAGGACAAGGCAAGGTACGGCAAGGAAAGGAAACGCTAAGGCAAGGCAACGCAAGGCTAGGCAATGCACGGCAAGGCAAGGGAAGGGTAACGGAAGGCAAGGCAAGGCAAAGCAAGAAAAGGCAAGGGTAACAGAGGGCACGGCAAGGCAAGGCGAGCCAAGTAAGGCTAAGGTAAGGCAAGGATAGTCTATGGCACGACAACCCTAGTCTAGGCAATGCACCGCAAGGAAAGGAAAGGGTAACGGAAGGCAGGGCAAGGCAAGACAAATCAAGTCAAGGCAAGGGTAATGGAAGGCAGGGCAAGACAAGGGAAGTACAAGGGAAGGCAAGGCACGGCAAGCCAAGGCAAGTCTAAGGCAAGGCAACGCAAGGCAAGGCATGGTTAAGGCCAGGCAAGCCAAGCAAGGCTATGTTAAGTGGAGGCAAGGCTAAGCCCGAAAACAAAAGGCTAGGCCATGCACGGCAAGGCAAGGAAAGGGTAACGTAAGGGAAGGCAAGGCAAGGCAAAGCAAGGCAAGGGAAGTGTAACGGAAGGCACGGCAAGGCAAAGGAAAGACAAGGGAAGGCACGGCAAGGCAAGGCAAGGATAAGGCAAGGCAACTCAAGGCAAGACAAGGAAAGGCTAACGGAAGGCAAGGCACGGCAAGTCAAAGAAAGGCTAAGGCAAGGCAACGCAAGGCTAGGCAATGCACGGCAAGACAAGGAAAGGGTAACGGAAGGCAAGGCACGGCAAGGAAAGGCAAGGCTAAGGCAAGGCAATGCAAGGCAAAGCAAAGTTAAGGCAAGGCAAGGAATAGGTAACAGAAAGCAAGGCAAGGCAAGGCAAAGCAAGGAAAGGCAAGGGTAACGGAAGGGACGGCAAGGCAAGGCAAGGCAAGGCAAGGCTAAGGCAAGGCAACGCAAGGCTAAGCAATGAACGGCAAGGCAAGGGAAGGGTAACAGAAAGGAAGGCAAGGCAAGACAAAGCAAGGCAAGGAAAGGGTAACGGAAGGAAAGGCAAGGCAAGGCAAAACAAGGCAAGGCAAGGCAAAGCAAGGCAAAGGAAGGCAAGGCAAGGGTACCGGAGGAGACGGCAAGGCACGGGAAGGACAAGGCAAGGCACGGCAAGGGAAGGCAAGGCTAAGGCAAGGAAACGAAAGGCTAGGCAATGTACGGCAAGGCAAGGAAAAGGTAAAGGAAGGCAAGGCACGTCAAGGCAATGCAAAGCTGAGGAAAGGCAACGCAAGGCAATGCAAAGTGAAGGCAAGACATCCCAAGCAAAGTTAAAGCAAGGGGAGGCAAGGCAAGGCAAGGGTAACGGAAGGCACGGCAAGGCAAGACAAGTGTAATGGAAGGCTCGGCAAGGCAAGGGAAGGACAAGGCAAGGCACGGCAAGGCAAGCCAAGTCAAAGGCATGACAACGCAAGGCTAGGAAATAGACGGGAAGGCAATGAAAGGGTAACGGAAGGCAAGGCACGGCAAGGAAAGACAATGATAACGGAAGGCGAGGCACGGCAAGGCAACGCAAGGCTAAGGCAACGCAACGCAACGCAAGGCAACACAAAGTTAATGCAAGGCAAAGCAAGGGTAACGGTAGGGAAGGCAAGGCAAGGCAAGGCAAGTCTAAAGCATGAAAACGCAAGGCTAGGCAATGCACGGCAAGGCAAGTAAAGGTTAACGGAAGGCAAGGCAAGGCAAGGCAAGGGCACGGCAAAGCAAGGCTAGGCAATGCACGGCAAGGAAAGGAAAGGGAAACGGGAGGCAAGGCAAAGCAAGGCAAATCAAGGGTAACGGAAGGCACGGCAAAGCAAGAAAATGTTAACGGAAGGCACGGCAAGGGAAGGGAAGGACAAGGCAAGGCACGGCCCGCAAGGGAAGGCTAATGCAAGGCAAGGCAAGGCAAGGCAAGGCATTGCATGGCAAGGCAAGGTAAGGGTAAGGGAAAGCACGGCAAAGCAAGGGAAGTACAAGGCAAGGCACGGCAAGGCAAGGGTAACGGAAGGCACGGCACGGCAAGACAAAGGTAACGGAAGGCAAGGCACGGCAAGGCGAGGCAAGGCTAAGGCACGACAGCGCAAGGCTAGGCAATGCACGGCAAGGCAAGGAAAGGGTAACGGAAGGCAAGGCAAGGCAAAGCAAGGCAAGGCAAGGGTAACGGAATGGACGGCAAGTCAAGGGAAGGACAAGGCAACGCACGCCAAGGCAAGGAAAGGCTAAGGTAAGGCAACGCAATGCTACGCAATGCACGGCAAGGCAAGGGAAGGGTAACGGAAGGCAAGGCAAGGCAAACCAAGAAAAGGCAAGGGTAACAGACGGCACGGCAAGGCAAGGCAAGCCAAGTAAAACTAAGGCAAGGCTAGGAAAGTCTATGGCACGACAAACTAAGGCTAGGCAATGCACCGCAAGGAAAGGAAAGGGTAACCGAAGGCAAGGCAAAGCAAAGCAAGTCAAGGGTAACGGAAGGCACGGCAAGGCAAGAAAATGTTAACGGAAGGCACGGCAAGGCAAGGGAAGGCCAAGGCAAGGCACGGCAAGGCAAGGAAAGGGTAAAGGAATGTAAGGCACGGCAAGGAAATGCAAAGATGAGAAAAGGCAACGCAAGGCAATACAAAGTGAAGGCAAGACAACACAAGCAAGGCTAAGGCAACGGGAGGCAGCAAGGCAAGGGTAACGGACGGCACGGCAAGTCAAGACAAGGGTAACGGAACGCTCGGCAAACCAAGGGAAGGACAAGGCCATGCACTGAAAGGCAAGGCAAGTCTAAGCCATGACAACGCAAGGCTAGGCAATAGACGGCAAGGCAAGAAAGGGTAACGGAAGGCAAGGCAGGGCAAAGCAAGGCAAGGTTAAGGCAAGGCAACACAAGGCTAGGCAATGCACGGCAAGGCAAGGAAAGGGTAACGGAATGCAAGGCACGGCAAGGCCAGGAGAGGGTAACGGAAGGCAAGGCAAGGAAAGGCAAGGCACGGCACGGCTAAAGCACTACAATTCAAGGCTAGGCAATGCACGGATAAATTAAGGAAAGGGTAACGGAAGGCAAGGCAAGGCAAAGCAAGGCAAGTCAAGGGTAAAGGAAGGCACGGCAAGGCAAGACAAGGTAATGTAAAGCTAAGGGAGGGCATTGCCTTGCAAGGCCAGGTTAAGGGAAGGCAAGACAAGCAAGGTTAAGGAAGGAGAGACAAAGCTAATGCACAACAAAGCAAGGCTAGGCAATGCACGGCAAGGCAAGGAAAGGGTAACAGAAGGCAACGCAATGCAAGGCAAAGCAAAGTAAAGCAAGGGTAACGGAAGGCACGGCAAGGGAGGACAAGGGTAACAGAAGGGTCGGCAAGGCAAGGGAAGGACAAGGCAAGGCACGGCAAGGCAAGGCAAGTCTAAGGCATGAAAGCGCAAGGCTAGGCAATGCACGGCAAGGCAAGGAAAGGGTAACGGAATGCAAGGCACGGCAAGGCCAGGAAAGGGTAACGGAACCAAGGCAAGGCAAGGCAAAGCAAGGCAAGGCAAGGGTAAAGGAAGGCACAGCAAGGCAAGACAATGGTAACGGAAGGCAAGGCACGGCAAGGCAAGGGTAAGGAAACGCAACGCAAGGCAACGCAAAGTTAGGGCAAGGCAAGGCAAGGGTAACTGAAGGGAACGCACGGCAATGCAAGGCAAGGCTAAGGCAAGGCAACGCAAGGCAACGCAAAGTTAAGACAAGGCAAGGAAAGGGAAACAGAAGGCAAGGCAATGCAAGGCAAAGCAAGGCAAGGAAAGGGTAACGGAAATCAAGGCAAGGCCAGGCAAGGCAAGGCAAGGCAAAGAAAGGCAAAGGAAGGGAAAGCAAGGGTAACGGAAGGGACGGCAAGGCAAGGGAAGGACAAGGCAAGGCACGACAACGAAAGTCAAGGCTAAGGCAAGGAAACGAAAGGCTAGGCAATGTACGGCAAGGCAAGGAAAGGGTAAAGGAAGTCAAGACACGTCAAGGCAATGCAAAGCTGAGGAAAGGCAACGCAAGGCAATGCAAAGTGAAGGCAAGACATCCTAAGCAAGGCTAAATCAAGGGGAGGCAAGGCAAGGCAAGGGTAACGGAAGGCACGGCAAGGCAAGACAAGGGTAACGGAAGGCTCGGCAAGACAAGACAAGGGTAACGGAAGGCTCGGCAAGACAAGGGAAGGACAAGGCAAGGCACGCCAAGGCAAGGCAAGGCTAAGGCATGACAACGGAAGGCTAGGAAATAGACGGGAAGGCAAGGAAAGAGTAAAGGAAGGCAAAGCACGGCAAGGAAAGACAATGGTAAAGGAAGGCAAGGCACGGCAAGGCAAGGCAAGGCAAAGGCAACGCAAGGCAACGCAAGGCAACGCAAAGTTAAGGCAAGGCAAGGCAAGGGTAACGGTAGGGAAGGCAAGGCAAGGAAAACAAGGCAAGGCAAGGGTAACGAAAGGCACAGCAAGGGAAGGGAAAGACAAGGCAAGACAAGGCAAGGCAAGGATAAGGCAAGGCAACGCAAAGCAAGGCAAGGTTAAGGGAAGGCAAGCCAAGCAAGCTTAAGGGAAGGGGAGACAAGGCGCAGGCACGACAACGCAAGACTACGTAATGCACGGCAAGGCAAGGAAAGGGTAACAGAAGGCAAGGCAATGCAAGGCAAAGCAAGGCAAGCAAAGGGTAACGGAAATCACAGCAAGGCATGGAAAGGGTAACGGAAGGCATGGCAAGGCAGGGCAAAGCAAGGCAAGGCAAGGGCAAATGAAGTCTTGGCAAGGAAAGGGAAGGACAAGGCAAGCCACGGCACGGCAAGGCAAGGCTAAGGCAACGCAACGCAAAGCAACGTGAAGTTACGGCAAGGCAAGGAAAGGGTAACGGAAGGCAAGGCACGGCAATGCAAGGAAAGGGTAACGGAAGGCAAGGAACGGCAAGGCAAGGGAAGGATAAGGCAAGGCAATGGAAATTTAAGGCAAGGCAAGGAAAGGGAAACAAAAGGCAAGGCAATGGAAGGCAAAGCAAGGCAAGGAAAGGGTAATGGAAGGCAAGGCAAGGCAAGGCAAAGCAAGGCAAGGCAAGGGTAACGGAAGGGAGGGCAAGGCAAGGCAAGGCAAGGCAAGGCTAAGGCAAGGCAACGGAAGGCTAAGCAATGAACGGCAAGGCAAGGGAAGGGTAACAGAAAGGAAGGCAAAGCAAGGCAAAGCAAGGCAAGTAAAGTGTAACGGAAGGAAAGGCAAGGCAAGGCAAAGCAAGGCAAGGCAAGGCAATGCAAGGGTAACGGAAGGGACGGCAAGGCAAGGGAAGGACAAGGCAAGGCAAGGCAAGGCAAGGAAAGGCTAAGGTAAGGCAACGCAAGGCTAGGCGATGCACGGCAAGGCAAGGGAATGGTAACGGAAGGCAAGGCAAGGCAAGGCAAGGCAAGGCTTAGGCAAGGCAACGCAAGGCAACGCAAAGTTAAGGCAAGGCAAGGAAAAGGTAACAGAAAGCAAGGCAATGCAAGGCAAAGCAAGGCAAGGAAAGGGTAACGGAAGGCAAGGCAAGGCAAAGCAAGGCAAGGCACGTCAAAGCAAGGCAAAGCAAGGCAAGGCAAGGGTAACAGAAGGGACGACAAGGCATGGGAAGGACAAGGCAAGGCATTCCAAGGCAAGGAAAGGCCAAGGCAAGGCAACGCAAGGCTAGGCAATGCACGGAAGGCAAGCGAAGTGTAACGGAAGGCACGGCAAGGCAAGGGAAGGAAAAGGCAAGGCACGGCAAGGGAAGGCAAGGCTAAGGCAAGGCAACGCAAGGCTAGGCAAGGGTAACGGAAGGGACGGCAAGGGAAGACAAGGGTAACAGAAGGCTCGGCAGGGCAAGGTAAGGACAAGGCAAGGCACGGCAAGGCAAGACAATGGTAAAGGCAGGAAGGGCACGGCAAGGCAAGGAAAGGCTATGGCAACGCAACGCAACGCAAGGCAACGTGAAGTTAAGGCAAGGCAAGGAACAGGTAACGGAAGGCAAGGCACGGAAAGGCAAGGAAAGAGTAACGGAAGGCAAGGCACGGGAAGGCAAGGCAAGGCTAAGGCAAGGCAACGCAAGGCAAAGCAAAGTTAAGGCAAGGCAAGGAAGGGTTAATAGAAAGCAAGGCAATGGAAGGCCAAGCAAGGCAAGGAAAGGGTAACGGAAGGAAAGGCAAGGCAAGGCAAGGCAAGGCAAAGCAAGGAAAGGAAAGGGTAACGGAAGGGACGGCAAGGCAAGGGAAGGACAAGGCAAGGCACGGCAAGGCAAGGAAAGGCTAAGGTAAGGCAACGCAAGGCTAGGCAATGCACATCAAGGCAACGGAAGGGTAACGGTAGGCAAGGCAAGGCAAGGCAAGGCAAAGAAAGGCAAAGGAAGTCAAGGTAAGGGTAATGGAAGGCATGGCATGACAAAGGAAGGACAAGGCAAGGCAAGGCACGGGAAGGCAAGGCAAGGCTAAGGCAAGGCAACGCAAAGCAAGGCAAGTTGAAGGACAGGCAAGCCAAGCAAGGCCAAGGTAAGGGGAGGCAAGGCTAGGCCACGAAAACGCAAGGCTAGGCAATGCACGGCAACCAAGGAAAGGGTAATGGAAGGCAAGGCAACGCAATGCAAAGCAAGGCACGGGAAGTGTAACGGAAGGCACGGCAAGGCAATGGAAGCACAAGGCAAGGCACGGCAAGGAAGGCAAGGCTAAGACAAGACAACGCAAGGCTAGGCAATGCACGGCAAGGCAAGGAAATGGTAAAGGAAGGTAAGGCACGGCAAGGCAATGCAAAGATGAGGAAAGGCAACGCAAGGCAATACAAATTGAAGGCAAGACAACACAAGCAAGGCTAAGGCAACGGGAGGCAGCAAGGCAAGGGTAACCGACGGCACGGCAAGGCAAGACAAGGGTAACGGAAGGCTCGGCAATAGAAGGTAAGGACAAGGCCAAGCACTGCAAGGCAAGGCAAGTCTAAGGCATGACAACGCAAGGCTAGGCAATAGACGGCAAGGCAAGGAAAGGGTAACGGAAGGCAAGGCACGGCAAGGCAAGGCAAAGTTAAGGCAACGCAACACAAGGCTAGGCAATGCATGGCAAGGCAAGGAAAGGGTAACGGAATGCAAGGCACGGCAAGGCCAGGAAAGGATAACGGAAGGCAAGGCAAGGAAAGGCAAGGCAAGGCAAGGCTAAAGCACTAGAATTCAAGGCTAGGCAATGCACGGATAAGGGAAGGAAAGTGTAACGGAAGGCAAGGCAAGGCAAAGCAAGGCAAGTCAAGGGTAAAGGAAGGCACGGCAAGGCAAGACAAGGTAATGTAAAGCTAAGGCAAGGCATTGCCTTGCAAGGCCAGGTTAAGGGAAGGCAAGACAAGCAAGGTTAAGGGAAGGAGAGACAAAGCTAATGCACAACAAAGCAAGGCTAGGCAATGCACGGTAAGGCAAGGAAAGGGTAACAGAAGGCCAGGCAATGCAAAGCAAAGCAAAGCAAGGCAAGGGTAATGGTAGGCACCGCAAGGGAAGAGAAGGGTAACTGAAGGCTCGGCAAGGCAAGGGAAGGACAACGCAAGGCACGGCAAGGCAAGGCAAGTCTAAGGCATGAAAACGCAACGTTAGGCAATGCACGGCAGGGCAAGGAAAGGGTAACGGAAGGCAAGGGAAGGCAAAGCAAGGCAAGGCAAGGGTAAAGGAAGGCACGGCAAGGCAAGACGAGGGTAACGGAAGGCACGGCAAGACAAGGGAAGGACATGGCAAGGAAAGTCAAGGTAAGGCAAGGCTAAGGCAAGGCAATGCCATGCAAGGCCAGGTTAAGGGAAGGCAAGACAAGCAAGGCTAAGGCAAGGGGAGTCAAGGCTAAGGCACGACAACGCAAGGCTAGGCAATGCACGGCAAGGCAAGGAAAGGGTAACGGAAGGGAAGGCAACGCAAGACAAGGAATGGGTAACGGAAGGCATGGCAAGGAAAGGGCAGGACAAGGCAAGGCACGGCAAGGCAAGGCAAGGCTAAGGCAATGCAACGCAACGCAAGGCAATGCGAAGTTAAGGCAATGAATGGAAAGGCTAACAGAAGACAAGGCAAAGCAAGGCAAGGCAAGGCAAAGCAAGGCAAGGCAAGGGTAACGGAAGGAAGGACGGAAGGGACTAGGGCAAGGCAACGCAAGGCTAGCCAATGAACGGGAAGGCAAGGAATGGGCAACGGAAGGCGAGGCGTGGCAAGGCTACGGCACGGCAACACAAGGCTAGGCAATGGAAGGCAGGGCAAGACAAGGGAAGTACAAGGGAAGGCAAGGCACGGCAAGCCAAGGCAAGTCTAAGGCAAGGCAACGCAAGGCAAGTCAAGGGAAGGACAAGGCAAGGCAAGGCAAGGAATGGCTACGGCAAGGCAACGCAAGGCTAGGCAATGCACGGCAAGGCAAGGGAAGGGTAACGGAAGGCAAGGCAAGGCAAAGCAAGTCAAGGTTAATGGAAGGCACGGCAAGGCAGGAAAATGTTAACGGAAGGCACGACAAGGGAAGGGAAGGACAAGACAAGGCACGGCAAGGCAAGGAAAGGCTAGGGCAAGGCAACGCAAGGCTAGCCAATGAACGGGAAGGCAAGGAATGGGCAACGGAAGGCGAGGCGTGGCAAGGCTACGGCACGGCAACACAAGGCTAGGCAATGCACGGCAAGGAAATGAAAGGGTAACGGGAGGCAAGGCAAAACAAGGCAAGTCAAGGGTAACGGAAGGCACGGCAAGGCATGAAAATGTTAAGGAAGGCACGGCAAGGGAAGGAAAGGACAAGGCAAGGTACGGCAAGGAAAGGAAACGCTAAGGCAAGGCAACGCAAGGCTAGGCAATGCACGGCAAGGCAAGGGAAGGGTAACGGAAGGCAAGGCAAGGCAAAGCAAGAAAAGGCAAGGGTAACAGAGGGCACGGCAAGGCAAGGCGAGCCAAGTAAGGCTAAGGTAAGGCAAGGAAAGTCTATGGCACGACAACCCTAGTCTAGGCAATGCACCGCAAGGAAAGGAAAGGGTAACGGAAGGCAGGGCAAGGCAAGACAAATCAAGTCAAGGCAAGGGTAATGGAAGGCAGGGCAAGACAAGGGAAGTACAAGGGAAGGCAAGGCACGGCAAGCCAAGGCAAGTCTAAGGCAAGGCAACGCAAGGCAAGGCATGGTTAAGGCCAGGCAAGCCAAGCAAGGCTATGTTAAGTGGAGGCAAGGCTAAGCCCGAAAACAAAAGGCTAGGCCATGCACGGCAAGGCAAGGAAAGGGTAACGTAAGGGAAGGCAAGGCAAGGCAAAGCAAGGCAAGGGAAGTGTAACGGAAGGCACGGCAAGGCAAAGGAAAGACAAGGGAAGGCACGGCAAGGCAAGGCAAGGATAAGGCAAGGCAACTCAAGGCAAGACAAGGAAAGGCTAACGGAAGGCAAGGCACGGCAAGTCAAAGAAAGGCTAAGGCAAGGCAACGCAAGGCTAGGCAATGCACGGCAAGACAAGGAAAGGGTAACGGAAGGCAAGGCACGGCAAGGAAAGGCAAGGCTAAGGCAAGGCAATGCAAGGCAAAGCAAAGTTAAGGCAAGGCAAGGAATAGGTAACAGAAAGCAAGGCAAGGCAAGGCAAAGCAAGGCAAGGCAAGGGTAACGGAAGGGACGGCAAGGCAAGGCAAGGCAAGGCAAGGCTAAGGCAAGGCAACGCAAGGCTAAGCAATGAACGGCAAGGCAAGGGAAGGGTAACAGAAAGGAAGGCAAGGCAAGACAAAGCAAGGCAAGGAAAGGGTAACGGAAGGAAAGGCAAGGCAAGGCAAAACAAGGCAAGGCAAGGCAAAGCAAGGCAAAGGAAGGCAAGGCAAGGGTACCGGAGGAGACGGCAAGGCACGGGAAGGACAAGGCAAGGCACGGCAAGGGAAGGCAAGGCTAAGGCAAGGAAACGAAAGGCTAGGCAATGTACGGCAAGGCAAGGAAAAGGTAAAGGAAGGCAAGGCACGTCAAGGCAATGCAAAGCTGAGGAAAGGCAACGCAAGGCAATGCAAAGTGAAGGCAAGACATCCCAAGCAAAGTTAAAGCAAGGGGAGGCAAGGCAAGGCAAGGGTAACGGAAGGCACGGCAAGGCAAGACAAGTGTAATGGAAGGCTCGGCAAGGCAAGGGAAGGACAAGGCAAGGCACGGCAAGGCAAGCCAAGTCAAAGGCATGACAACGCAAGGCTAGGAAATAGACGGGAAGGCAATGAAAGGGTAACGGAAGGCAAGGCACGGCAAGGAAAGACAATGATAACGGAAGGCGAGGCACGGCAAGGCAACGCAAGGCTAAGGCAACGCAACGCAACGCAAGGCAACACAAAGTTAATGCAAGGCAAAGCAAGGGTAACGGTAGGGAAGGCAAGGCAAGGCAAGGCAAGTCTAAAGCATGAAAACGCAAGGCTAGGCAATGCACGGCAAGGCAAGTAAAGGTTAACGGAAGGCAAGGCAAGGCAAGGCAAGGGCACGGCAAAGCAAGGCTAGGCAATGCACGGCAAGGAAAGGAAAGGGAAACGGGAGGCAAGGCAAAGCAAGGCAAATCAAGGGTAACGGAAGGCACGGCAAAGCAAGAAAATGTTAACGGAAGGCACGGCAAGGGAAGGGAAGGACAAGGCAAGGCACGGCCCGCAAGGCAAGGCTAATGCAAGGCAAGGCAAGGCAAGGCAAGGCATTGCATGGCAAGGCAAGGTAAGGGTAAGGGAAAGCACGGCAAGGCAAGGGAAGTACAAGGCAAGGCACGGCAAGGCAAGGGTAACGGAAGGCACGGCACGGCAAGACAAAGGTAACGGAAGGCAAGGCACGGCAAGGCGAGGCAAGGCTAAGGCACGACAGCGCAAGGCTAGGCAATGCACGGCAAGGCAAGGAAAGGGTAACGGAAGGCAAGGCAAGGCAAAGCAAGGCAAGGCAAGGGTAACGGAATGGACGGCAAGTCAAGGGAAGGACAAGGCAACGCACGCCAAGGCAAGGAAAGGCTAAGGTAAGGCAACGCAATGCTACGCAATGCACGGCAAGGCAAGGGAAGGGTAACGGAAGGCAAGGCAAGGCAAACCAAGAAAAGGCAAGGGTAACAGACGGCACGGCAAGGCAAGGCAAGCCAAGTAAAACTAAGGCAAGGCTAGGAAAGTCTATGGCACGACAAACTAAGGCTAGGCAATGCACCGCAAGGAAAGGAAAGGGTAACCGAAGGCAAGGCAAAGCAAAGCAAGTCAAGGGTAACGGAAGGCACGGCAAGGCAAGAAAATGTTAACGGAAGGCACGGCAAGGCAAGGGAAGGCCAAGGCAAGGCACGGCAAGGCAAGGAAAGGGTAAAGGAATGTAAGGCACGGCAAGGAAATGCAAAGATGAGAAAAGGCAACGCAAGGCAATACAAAGTGAAGGCAAGACAACACAAGCAAGGCTAAGGCAACGGGAGGCAGCAAGGCAAGGGTAACGGACGGCACGGCAAGTCAAGACAAGGGTAACGGAACGCTCGGCAAACCAAGGGAAGGACAAGGCCATGCACTGAAAGGCAAGGCAAGTCTAAGCCATGACAACGCAAGGCTAGGCAATAGACGGCAAGGCAAGAAAGGGTAACGGAAGGCAAGGCAGGGCAAAGCAAGGCAAGGTTAAGGCAAGGCAACACAAGGCTAGGCAATGCACGGCAAGGCAAGGAAAGGGTAACGGAATGCAAGGCACGGCAAGGCCAGGAAAGGGTAACGGAAGGCAAGGCAAGGAAAGGCAAGGCACGGCAAGGCTAAAGCACTACAATTCAAGGCTAGGCAATGCACGGATAAATTAAGGAAAGGGTAACGGAAGGCAAGGCAAGGCAAAGCAAGGCAAGTCAAGGGTAAAGGAAGGCACGGCAAGGCAAGACAAGGTAATGTAAAGCTAAGGGAGGGCATTGCCTTGCAAGGCCAGGTTAAGGGAAGGCAAGACAAGCAAGGTTAAGGAAGGAGAGACAAAGCTAATGCACAACAAAGCAAGGCTAGGCAATGCACGGCAAGGCAAGGAAAGGGTAACAGAAGGCAACGCAATGCAAGGCAAAGCAAAGTAAAGCAAGGGTAACGGAAGGCACGGCAAGGGAGGACAAGGGTAACAGAAGGGTCGGCAAGGCAAGGGAAGGACAAGGCAAGGCACGGCAAGGCAAGGCAAGTCTAAGGCATGAAAGCGCAAGGCTAGGCAATGCACGGCAAGGCAAGGAAAGGGTAACGGAATGCAAGGCACGGCAAGGCCAGGAAAGGGTAACGGAACCAAGGCAAGGCAAGGCAAAGCAAGGCAAGGCAAGGGTAAAGGAAGGCACAGCAAGGCAAGACAATGGTAACGGAAGGCAAGGCACGGCAAGGCAAGGGTAAGGCAACGCAACGCAAGGCAACGCAAAGTTAGGGCAAGGCAAGGCAAGGGTAACTGAAGGGAACGCACGGCAATGCAAGGCAAGGCTAAGGCAAGGCAACGCAAGGCAACGCAAAGTTAAGACAAGGCAAGGAAAGGGAAACAGAAGGCAAGGCAATGCAAGGCAAAGCAAGGCAAGGAAAGGGTAACGGAAATCAAGGCAAGGCCAGGCAAGGCAAGGCAAGGCAAAGAAAGGCAAAGGAAGGGAAAGCAAGGGTAACGGAAGGGACGGCAAGGCAAGGGAAGGACAAGGCAAGGCACGGCAACGAAAGTCAAGGCTAAGGCAAGGAAACGAAAGGCTAGGCAATGTACGGCAAGGCAAGGAAAGGGTAAAGGAAGTCAAGACACGTCAAGGCAATGCAAAGCTGAGGAAAGGCAACGCAAGGCAATGCAAAGTGAAGGCAAGACATCCTAAGCAAGGCTAAATCAAGGGGAGGCAAGGCAAGGCAAGGGTAACGGAAGGCACGGCAAGGCAAGACAAGGGTAACGGAAGGCTCGGCAAGACAAGACAAGGGTAACGGAAGGCTCGGCAAGACAAGGGAAGGACAAGGCAAGGCACGCCAAGGCAAGGCAAGGCTAAGGCATGACAACGGAAGGCTAGGAAATAGACGGGAAGGCAAGGAAAGAGTAAAGGAAGGCAAAGCACGGCAAGGAAAGACAATGGTAAAGGAAGGCAAGGCACGGCAAGGCAAGGCAAGGCAAAGGCAACGCAAGGCAACGCAAGGCAACGCAAAGTTAAGGCAAGGCAAGGCAAGGGTAACGGTAGGGAAGGCAAGGCAAGGAAAACAAGGCAAGGCAAGGGTAACGAAAGGCACAGCAAGGGAAGGGAAAGACAAGGCAAGACAAGGCAAGGCAAGGATAAGGCAAGGCAACGCAAAGCAAGGCAAGGTTAAGGGAAGGCAAGCCAAGCAAGCTTAAGGGAAGGGGAGACAAGGCGCAGGCACGACAACGCAAGACTACGTAATGCACGGCAAGGCAAGGAAAGGGTAACAGAAGGCAAGGCAATGCAAGGCAAAGCAAGGCAAGCAAAGGGTAACGGAAATCACAGCAAGGCATGGAAAGGGTAACGGAAGGCATGGCAAGGCAGGGCAAAGCAAGGCAAGGCAAGGGCAAATGAAGTCTTGGCAAGGAAAGGGAAGGACAAGGCAAGCCACGGCACGGCAAGGCAAGGCTAAGGCAACGCAACGCAAAGCAACGCGAAGTTACGGCAAGGCAAGGAAAGGGTAACGGAAGGCAAGGCACGGCAATGCAAGGAAAGGGTAACGGAAGGCAAGGAACGGCAAGGCAAGGGAAGGAAAAGGCAAGGCAATGGAAATTTAAGGCAAGGCAAGGAAAGGGAAACAAAAGGCAAGGCAATGGAAGGCAAAGCAAGGCAAGGAAAGGGTAATGGAAGGCAAGGCAAGGCAAGGCAAAGCAAGGCAAGGCAAGGCAAAGCAAGGCAAGGCAAGGGTAACGGAAGGGAGGGCAAGGCAAGGCAAGGCAAGGCAAGGCTAAGGCAAGGCAACGGAAGGCTAAGCAATGAACGGCAAGGCAAGGGAAGGGTAACAGAAAGGAAGGCAAAGCAAGGCAAAGCAAGGCAAGTAAAGTGTAACGGAAGGAAAGGCAAGGCAAGGCAAAGCAAGGCAAGGCAAGGCAAGGCAAGGGTAACGGAAGGGACGGCAAGGCAAGGGAAGGACAAGGCAAGGCAAGGCAAGGCAAGGAAAGGCTAAGGTAAGGCAACGCAAGGCTAGGCGATGCACGGCAAGGCAAGGGAATGGTAACGGAAGGCAAGGCAAGGCAAGGCAAGGCAAGGCTTAGGCAAGGCAACGCAAGGCAACGCAAAGTTAAGGCAAGGCAAGGAAAAGGTAACAGAAAGCAAGGCAATGCAAGGCAAAGCAAGGCAAGGAAAGGGTAACGGAAGGCAAGGCAAGGCAAAGCAAGGCAAGGCACGTCAAAGCAAGGCAAAGCAAGGCAAGGCAAGGGTAACGGAAGGGACGACAAGGCATGGGAAGGACAAGGCAAGGCATTCCAAGGCAAGGAAAGGCCAAGGCAAGGCAACGCAAGGCTAGGCAATGCACGGAAGGCAAGCGAAGTGTAACGGAAGGCACGGCAAGGCAAGGGAAGGAAAAGGCAAGGCACGGCAAGGGAAGGCAAGGCTAAGGCAAGGCAACGCAAGGCTAGGCAAGGGTAACGGAAGGGACGGCAAGGGAAGACAAGGGTAACAGAAGGCTCGGCAGGGCAAGGTAAGGACAAGGCAAGGCACGGCAAGGCAAGACAATGGTAAAGGCAGGAAGGGCACGGCAAGGCAAGGAAAGGCTATGGCAACGCAACGCAACGCAAGGCAACGTGAAGTTAAGGCAAGGCAAGGAACAGGTAACGGAAGGCAAGGCACGGAAAGGCAAGGAAAGAGTAACGGAAGGCAAGGCACGGGAAGGCAAGGCAAGGCTAAGGCAAGGCAACGCAAGGCAAAGCAAAGTTAAGGCAAGGCAAGGAAGGGTTAATAGAAAGCAAGGCAATGGAAGGCCAAGCAAGGCAAGGAAAGGGTAACGGAAGGAAAGGCAAGGCAAGGCAAGGCAAGGCAAAGCAAGGAAAGGAAAGGGTAACGGAAGGGACGGCAAGGCAAGGGAAGGACAAGGCAAGGCACGGCAAGGCAAGGAAAGGCTAAGGTAAGGCAACGCAAGGCTAGGCAATGCACATCAAGGCAACGGAAGGGTAACGGTAGGCAAGGCAAGGCAAGGCAAGGCAAAGAAAGGCAAAGGAAGTCAAGGTAAGGGTAATGGAAGGCATGGCATGACAAAGGAAGGACAAGGCAAGGCAAGGCACGGGAAGGCAAGGCAAGGCTAAGGCAAGGCAACGCAAAGCAAGGCAAGTTGAAGGACAGGCAAGCCAAGCAAGGCCAAGGTAAGGGGAGGCAAGGCTAGGCCACGAAAACGCAAGGCTAGGCAATGCACGGCAACCAAGGAAAGGGTAATGGAAGGCAAGGCAACGCAATGCAAAGCAAGGCACGGGAAGTGTAACGGAAGGCACGGCAAGGCAATGGAAGCACAAGGCAAGGCACGGCAAGGAAGGCAAGGCTAAGACAAGACAACGCAAGGCTAGGCAATGCACGGCAAGGCAAGGAAATGGTAAAGGAAGGTAAGGCACGGCAAGGCAATGCAAAGATGAGGAAAGGCAACGCAAGGCAATACAAATTGAAGGCAAGACAACACAAGCAAGGCTAAGGCAACGGGAGGCAGCAAGGCAAGGGTAACCGACGGCACGGCAAGGCAAGACAAGGGTAACGGAAGGCTCGGCAATAGAAGGTAAGGACAAGGCAAAGCACTGCAAGGCAAGGCAAGTCTAAGGCATGACAACGCAAGGCTAGGCAATAGACGGCAAGGCAAGGAAAGGGTAACGGAAGGCAAGGCACGGCAAGGCAAGGCAAAGTTAAGGCAACGCAACACAAGGCTAGGCAATGCATGGCAAGGCAAGGAAAGGGTAACGGAATGCAAGGCACGGCAAGGCCAGGAAAGGATAACGGAAGGCAAGGCAAGGAAAGGCAAGGCAAGGCAAGGCTAAAGCACTAGAATTCAAGGCTAGGCAATGCACGGATAAGGGAAGGAAAGTGTAACGGAAGGCAAGGCAAGGCAAAGCAAGGCAAGTCAAGGGTAAAGGAAGGCACGGCAAGGCAAGACAAGGTAATGTAAAGCTAAGGCAAGGCATTGCCTTGCAAGGCCAGGTTAAGGGAAGGCAAGACAAGCAAGGTTAAGGGAAGGAGAGACAAAGCTAATGCACAACAAAGCAAGGCTAGGCAATGCACGGTAAGGCAAGGAAAGGGTAACAGAAGGCCAGGCAATGCAAAGCAAAGCAAAGCAAGGCAAGGGTAATGGTAGGCACCGCAAGGGAAGAGAAGGGTAACTGAAGGCTCGGCAAGGCAAGGGAAGGACAACGCAAGGCACGGCAAGGCAAGGCAAGTCTAAGGCATGAAAACGCAACGTTAGGCAATGCACGGCAGGGCAAGGAAAGGGTAACAGAAGGCAAGGGAAGGCAAAGCAAGGCAAGGCAAGGGTAAAGGAAGGCACGGCAAGGCAAGACGAGGGTAACGGAAGGCACGGCAAGACAAGGGAAGGACATGGCAAGGAAAGTCAAGGTAAGGCAAGGCTAAGGCAAGGCAATGCCATGCAAGGCCAGGTTAAGGGAAGGCAAGACAAGCAAGGCTAAGGCAAGGGGAGTCAAGGCTAAGGCACGACAACGCAAGGCTAGGCAATGCACGGCAAGGCAAGGAAAGGGTAACGGAAGGGAAGGCAACGCAAGACAAGGAATGGGTAACGGAAGGCATGGCAAGGAAAGGGCAGGACAAGGCAAGGCACGGCAAGGCAAGGCAAGGCTAAGGCAACGCAACGCAACGCAAGGCAATGCGAAGTTAAGGCAATGAATGGAAAGGCTAACAGAAGACAAGACAAAGCAAGGCAAGGCAAGGCAAAGCAAGGCAAGGCAAGGGTAACGGAAGGGACGGCAAGGCAAGGGAAGGACAAGGCAAGGCAAGGCAAGGAATGGCTACGGCAAGGCAACGCAAGGCTAGGCAATGCACGGCAAGGCAAGGGAAGGGTAACGGAAGGCAAGGCAAGGCAAAGCAAGTCAAGGTTAATGGAAGGCACGGCAAGGCAGGAAAATGTTAACGGAAGGCACGACAAGGGAAGGGAAGGACAAGACAAGGCACGGCAAGGCAAGGAAAGGCTAGGGCAAGGCAACGCAAGGCTAGCCAATGAACGGGAAGGCAAGGAATGGGCAACGGAAGGCGAGGCGTGGCAAGGCTACGGCACGGCAACACAAGGCTAGGCAATGCACGGCAAGGAAATGAAAGGGTAACGGGAGGCAAGGCAAAACAAGGCAAGTCAAGGGTAACGGAAGGCACGGCAAGGCATGAAAATGTTAAGGAAGGCACGGCAAGGGAAGGAAAGGACAAGGCAAGGTACGGCAAGGAAAGGAAACGCTAAGGCAAGGCAACGCAAGGCTAGGCAATGCACGGCAAGGCAAGGGAAGGGTAACGGAAGGCAAGGCAAGGCAAAGCAAGAAAAGGCAAGGGTAACAGAGGGCACGGCAAGGCAAGGCGAGCCAAGTAAGGCTAAGGTAAGGCAAGGAAAGTCTATGGCACGACAACCCAAGTCTAGGCAATGCACCGCAAGGAAAGGAAAGGGTAACGGAAGGCAGGGCAAGGCAAGACAAATCAAGTCAAGGCAAGGGTAATGGAAGGCAGGGCAAGACAAGGGAAGTACAAGGGAAGGCAAGGCACGGCAAGCCAAGGCAAGTCTAAGGCAAGGCAACGCAAGGCAAGGCATGGTTAAGGCCAGGCAAGCCAAGCAAGGCTATGTTAAGTGGAGGCAAGGCTAAGCCCGAAAACAAAAGGCTAGGCCATGCACGGCAAGGCAAGGAAAGGGTAACGTAAGGGAAGGCAAGGCAAGGCAAAGCAAGGCAAGGGAAGTGTAACGGAAGGCACGGCAAGGCAAAGGAAAGACAAGGGAAGGCACGGCAAGGCAAGGCAAGGATAAGGCAAGGCAACTCAAGGCAAGACAAGGAAAGGCTAACGGAAGGCAAGGCACGGCAAGTCAAAGAAAGGCTAAGGCAAGGCAACGCAAGGCTAGGCAATGCACGGCAAGACAAGGAAAGGGTAACGGAAGGCAAGGCACGGCAAGGAAAGGCAAGGCTAAGGCAAGGCAATGCAAGGCAAAGCAAAGTTAAGGCAAGGCAAGGAATAGGTAACAGAAAGCAAGGCAAGGCAAGGCAAAGCAAGGCAAGGCAAGGGTAACGGAAGGGACGGCAAGGCAAGGCAAGGCAAGGCAAGGCTAAGGCAAGGCAACGCAAGGCTAAGCAATGAACGGCAAGGCAAGGGAAGGGTAACAGAAAGGAAGGCAAGGCAAGACAAAGCAAGGCAAGGAAAGGGTAACGGAAGGAAAGGCAAGGCAAGGCAAAACAAGGCAAGGCAAGGCAAAGCAAGGCAAAGGAAGGCAAGGCAAGGGTACCGGAGGAGACGGCAAGGCACGGGAAGGACAAGGCAAGGCACGGCAAGGGAAGGCAAGGCTAAGGCAAGGAAACGAAAGGCTAGGCAATGTACGGCAAGGCAAGGAAAAGGTAAAGGAAGGCAAGGCACGTCAAGGCAATGCAAAGCTGAGGAAAGGCAACGCAAGGCAATGCAAAGTGAAGGCAAGACATCCCAAGCAAAGTTAAAGCAAGGGGAGGCAAGGCAAGGCAAGGGTAACGGAAGGCACGGCAAGGCAAGACAAGTGTAATGGAAGGCTCGGCAAGGCAAGGGAAGGACAAGGCAAGGCACGGCAAGGCAAGCCAAGTCAAAGGCATGACAACGCAAGGCTAGGAAATAGACGGGAAGGCAATGAAAGGGTAACGGAAGGCAAGGCACGGCAAGGAAAGACAATGATAACGGAAGGCGAGGCACGGCAAGGCAACGCAAGGCTAAGGCAACGCAACGCAACGCAAGGCAACACAAAGTTAATGCAAGGCAAAGCAAGGGTAACGGTAGGGAAGGCAAGGCAAGGCAAGGCAAGTCTAAAGCATGAAAACGCAAGGCTAGGCAATGCACGGCAAGGCAAGTAAAGGTTAACGGAAGGCAAGGCAAGGCAAGGCAAGGGCACGGCAAAGCAAGGCTAGGCAATGCACGGCAAGGAAAGGAAAGGGAAACGGGAGGCAAGGCAAAGCAAGGCAAATCAAGGGTAACGGAAGGCACGGCAAAGCAAGAAAATGTTAACGGAAGGCACGGCAAGGGAAGGGAAGGACAAGGCAAGGCACGGCCCGCAAGGCAAGGCTAATGCAAGGCAAGGCAAGGCAAGGCAAGGCATTGCATGGCAAGGCAAGGTAAGGGTAAGGGAAAGCACGGCAAGGCAAGGGAAGTACAAGGCAAGGCACGGCAAGGCAAGGGTAACGGAAGGCACGGCACGGCAAGACAAAGGTAACGGAAGGCAAGGCACGGCAAGGCGAGGCAAGGCTAAGGCACGACAGCGCAAGGCTAGGCAATGCACGGCAAGGCAAGGAAAGGGTAACGGAAGGCAAGGCAAGGCAAAGCAAGGCAAGGCAAGGGTAACGGAATGGACGGCAAGTCAAAGGAAGGACAAGGCAACGCACGCCAAGGCAAGGAAAGGCTAAGGTAAGGCAACGCAATGCTACGCAATGCACGGCAAGGCAAGGGAAGGGTAACGGAAGGCAAGGCAAGGCAAACCAAGAAAAGGCAAGGGTAACAGACGGCACGGCAAGGCAAGGCAAGCCAAGTAAAACTAAGGCAAGGCTAGGAAAGTCTATGGCACGACAAACTAAGGCTAGGCAATGCACCGCAAGGAAAGGAAAGGGTAACCGAAGGCAAGGCAAAGCAAAGCAAGTCAAGGGTAACGGAAGGCACGGCAAGGCAAGAAAATGTTAACGGAAGGCACGGCAAGGCAAGGGAAGGCCAAGGCAAGGCACGGCAAGGCAAGGAAAGGGTAAAGGAATGTAAGGCACGGCAAGGAAATGCAAAGATGAGAAAAGGCAACGCAAGGCAATACAAAGTGAAGGCAAGACAACACAAGCAAGGCTAAGGCAACGGGAGGCAGCAAGGCAAGGGTAACGGACGGCACGGCAAGTCAAGACAAGGGTAACGGAACGCTCGGCAAACCAAGGGAAGGACAAGGCCATGCACTGAAAGGCAAGGCAAGTCTAAGCCATGACAACGCAAGGCTAGGCAATAGACGGCAAGGCAAGAAAGGGTAACGGAAGGCAAGGCAGGGCAAAGCAAGGCAAGGTTAAGGCAAGGCAACACAAGGCTAGGCAATGCACGGCAAGGCAAGGAAAGGGTAACGGAATGCAAGGCACGGCAAGGCCAGGAAAGGGTAACGGAAGGCAAGGCAAGGAAAGGCAAGGCAAGGCAAGGCTAAAGCACTACAATTCAAGGCTAGGCAATGCACGGATAAATTAAGGAAAGGGTAACGGAAGGCAAGGCAAGGCAAAGCAAGGCAAGTCAAGGGTAAAGGAAGGCACGGCAAGGCAAGACAAGGTAATGTAAAGCTAAGGGAGGGCATTGCCTTGCAAGGCCAGGTTAAGGGAAGGCAAGACAAGCAAGGTTAAGGAAGGAGAGACAAAGCTAATGCACAACAAAGCAAGGCTAGGCAATGCACGGCAAGGCAAGGAAAGGGTAACAGAAGGCAACGCAATGCAAGGCAAAGCAAAGTAAAGCAAGGGTAACGGAAGGCACGGCAAGGGAGGACAAGGGTAACAGAAGGGTCGGCAAGGCAAGGGAAGGACAAGGCAAGGCACGGCAAGGCAAGGCAAGTCTAAGGCATGAAAGCGCAAGGCTAGGCAATGCACGGCAAGGCAAGGAAAGGGTAACGGAATGCAAGGCACGGCAAGGCCAGGAAAGGGTAACGGAACCAAGGCAAGGCAAGGCAAAGCAAGGCAAGGCAAGGGTAAAGGAAGGCACAGCAAGGCAAGACAATGGTAACGGAAGGCAAGGCACGGCAAGGCAAGGGTAAGGCAACGCAACGCAAGGCAACGCAAAGTTAGGGCAAGGCAAGGCAAGGGTAACTGAAGGGAACGCACGGCAATGCAAGGCAAGGCTAAGGCAAGGCAACGCAAGGCAACGCAAAGTTAAGACAAGGCAAGGAAAGGGAAACAGAAGGCAAGGCAATGCAAGGCAAAGCAAGGCAAGGAAAGGGTAACGGAAATCAAGGCAAGGCCAGGCAAGGCAAGGCAAGGCAAAGAAAGGCAAAGGAAGGGAAAGCAAGGGTAACGGAAGGGACGGCAAGGCAAGGGAAGGACAAGGCAAGGCACGGCAACGAAAGTCAAGGCTAAGGCAAGGAAACGAAAGGCTAGGCAATGTACGGCAAGGCAAGGAAAGGGTAAAGGAAGTCAAGACACGTCAAGGCAATGCAAAGCTGAGGAAAGGCAACGCAAGGCAATGCAAAGTGAAGGCAAGACATCCTAAGCAAGGCTAAATCAAGGGGAGGCAAGGCAAGGCAAGGGTAACGGAAGGCACGGCAAGGCAAGACAAGGGTAACGGAAGGCTCGGCAAGACAAGACAAGGGTAACGGAAGGCTCGGCAAGACAAGGGAAGGACAAGGCAAGGCACGCCAAGGCAAGGCAAGGCTAAGGCATGACAACGGAAGGCTAGGAAATAGACGGGAAGGCAAGGAAAGAGTAAAGGAAGGCAAAGCACGGCAAGGAAAGACAATGGTAAAGGAAGGCAAGGCACGGCAAGGCAAGGCAAGGCAAAGGCAACGCAAGGCAACGCAAGGCAACGCAAAGTTAAGGCAAGGCAAGGCAAGGGTAACGGTAGGGAAGGCAAGGCAAGGAAAACAAGGCAAGGCAAGGCTAACGAAAGGCACAGCAAGGGAAGGGAAAGACAAGGCAAGACAAGGCAAGGCAAGGATAAGGCAAGGCAACGCAAAGCAAGGCAAGGTTAAGGGAAGGCAAGCCAAGCAAGCTTAAGGGAAGGGGAGACAAGGCGCAGGCACGACAACGCAAGACTACGTAATGCACGGCAAGGCAAGGAAAGGGTAACAGAAGGCAAGGCAATGCAAGGCAAAGCAAGGCAAGCAAAGGGTAACGGAAATCACAGCAAGGCATGGAAAGGGTAACGGAAGGCATGGCAAGGCAGGGCAAAGCAAGGCAAGGCAAGGGCAAATGAAGTCTTGGCAAGGAAAGGGAAGGACAAGGCAAGCCACGGCACGGCAAGGCAAGGCTAAGGCAACGCAACGCAAAGCAACGCGAAGTTACGGCAAGGCAAGGAAAGGGTAACGGAAGGCAAGGCACGGCAATGCAAGGAAAGGGTAACGGAAGGCAAGGAACGGCAAGGCAAGGGAAGGATAAGGCAAGGCAATGGAAATTTAAGGCAAGGCAAGGAAAGGGAAACAAAAGGCAAGGCAATGGAAGGCAAAGCAAGGCAAGGAAAGGGTAATGGAAGGCAAGGCAAGGCAAGGCAAAGCAAGGCAAGGCAAGGCAAAGCAAGGCAAGGCAAGGGTAACGGAAGGGAGGGCAAGGCAAGGCAAGGCAAGGCAAGGCTAAGGCAAGGCAACGGAAGGCTAAGCAATGAACGGCAAGGCAAGGGAAGGGTAACAGAAAGGAAGGCAAAGCAAGGCAAAGCAAGGCAAGTAAAGTGTAACGGAAGGAAAGGCAAGGCAAGGCAAAGCAAGGCAAGGCAAGGCAAGGCAAGGGTAACGGAAGGGACGGCAAGGCAAGGGAAGGACAAGGCAAGGCAAGGCAAGGCAAGGAAAGGCTAAGGTAAGGCAACGCAAGGCTAGGCGATGCACGGCAAGGCAAGGGAATGGTAACGGAAGGCAAGGCAAGGCAAGGCAAGGCAAGGCTTAGGCAAGGCAACGCAAGGCAACGCAAAGTTAAGGCAAGGCAAGGAAAAGGTAACAGAAAGCAAGGCAATGCAAGGCAAAGCAAGGCAAGGAAAGGGTAACGGAAGGCAAGGCAAGGCAAAGCAAGGCAAGGCACGTCAAAGCAAGGCAAAGCAAGGCAAGGCAAGGGTAACGGAAGGGACGACAAGGCATGGGAAGGACAAGGCAAGGCATTCCAAGGCAAGGAAAGGCCAAGGCAAGGCAACGCAAGGCTAGGCAATGCACGGAAGGCAAGCGAAGTGTAACGGAAGGCACGGCAAGGCAAGGGAAGGAAAAGGCAAGGCACGGCAAGGGAAGGCAAGGCTAAGGCAAGGCAACGCAAGGCTAGGCAAGGGTAACGGAAGGGACGGCAAGGGAAGACAAGGGTAACAGAAGGCTCGGCAGGGCAAGGTAAGGACAAGGCAAGGCACGGCAAGGCAAGACAATGGTAAAGGCAGGAAGGGCACGGCAAGGCAAGGAAAGGCTATGGCAACGCAACGCAACGCAAGGCAACGTGAAGTTAAGGCAAGGCAAGGAACAGGTAACGGAAGGCAAGGCACGGAAAGGCAAGGAAAGAGTAACGGAAGGCAAGGCACGGGAAGGCAAGGCAAGGCTAAGGCAAGGCAACGCAAGGCAAAGCAAAGTTAAGGCAAGGCAAGGAAGGGTTAATAGAAAGCAAGGCAATGGAAGGCCAAGCAAGGCAAGGAAAGGGTAACGGAAGGAAAGGCAAGGCAAGGCAAGGCAAGGCAAAGCAAGGAAAGGAAAGGGTAACGGAAGGGACGGCAAGGCAAGGGAAGGACAAGGCAAGGCACGGCAAGGCAAGGAAAGGCTAAGGTAAGGCAACGCAAGGCTAGGCAATGCACATCAAGGCAACGGAAGGGTAACGGTAGGCAAGGCAAGGCAAGGCAAGGCAAAGAAAGGCAAAGGAAGTCAAGGTAAGGGTAATGGAAGGCATGGCATGACAAAGGAAGGACAAGGCAAGGCAAGGCACGGGAAGGCAAGGCAAGGCTAAGGCAAGGCAACGCAAAGCAAGGCAAGTTGAAGGACAGGCAAGCCAAGCAAGGCCAAGGTAAGGGGAGGCAAGGCTAGGCCACGAAAACGCAAGGCTAGGCAATGCACGGCAACCAAGGAAAGGGTAATGGAAGGCAAGGCAACGCAATGCAAAGCAAGGCACGGGAAGTGTAACGGAAGGCACGGCAAGGCAATGGAAGCACAAGGCAAGGCACGGCAAGGAAGGCAAGGCTAAGACAAGACAACGCAAGGCTAGGCAATGCACGGCAAGGCAAGGAAATGGTAAAGGAAGGTAAGGCACGGCAAGGCAATGCAAAGATGAGGAAAGGCAACGCAAGGCAATACAAATTGAAGGCAAGACAACACAAGCAAGGCTAAGGCAACGGGAGGCAGCAAGGCAAGGGTAACCGACGGCACGGCAAGGCAAGACAAGGGTAACGGAAGGCTCGGCAATAGAAGGTAAGGACAAGGCAAAGCACTGCAAGGCAAGGCAAGTCTAAGGCATGACAACGCAAGGCTAGGCAATAGACGGCAAGGCAAGGAAAGGGTAACGGAAGGCAAGGCACGGCAAGGCAAGGCAAAGTTAAGGCAACGCAACACAAGGCTAGGCAATGCATGGCAAGGCAAGGAAAGGGTAACGGAATGCAAGGCACGGCAAGGCCAGGAAAGGATAACGGAAGGCAAGGCAAGGAAAGGCAAGGCAAGGCAAGGCTAAAGCACTAGAATTCAAGGCTAGGCAATGCACGGATAAGGGAAGGAAAGTGTAACGGAAGGCAAGGCAAGGCAAAGCAAGGCAAGTCAAGGGTAAAGGAAGGCACGGCAAGGCAAGACAAGGTAATGTAAAGCTAAGGCAAGGCATTGCCTTGCAAGGCCAGGTTAAGGGAAGGCAAGACAAGCAAGGTTAAGGGAAGGAGAGACAAAGCTAATGCACAACAAAGCAAGGCTAGGCAATGCACGGTAAGGCAAGGAAAGGGTAACAGAAGGCCAGGCAATGCAAAGCAAAGCAAAGCAAGGCAAGGGTAATGGTAGGCACCGCAAGGGAAGAGAAGGGTAACTGAAGGCTCGGCAAGGCAAGGGAAGGACAACGCAAGGCACGGCAAGGCAAGGCAAGTCTAAGGCATGAAAACGCAACGTTAGGCAATGCACGGCAGGGCAAGGAAAGGGTAACAGAAGGCAAGGGAAGGCAAAGCAAGGCAAGGCAAGGGTAAAGGAAGGCACGGCAAGGCAAGACGAGGGTAACGGAAGGCACGGCAAGACAAGGGAAGGACATGGCAAGGAAAGTCAAGGTAAGGCAAGGCTAAGGCAAGGCAATGCCATGCAAGGCCAGGTTAAGGGAAGGCAAGACAAGCAAGGCTAAGGCAAGGGGAGTCAAGGCTAAGGCACGACAACGCAAGGCTAGGCAATGCACGGCAAGGCAAGGAAAGGGTAACGGAAGGGAAGGCAACGCAAGACAAGGAATGGGTAACGGAAGGCATGGCAAGGAAAGGGCAGGACAAGGCAAGGCACGGCAAGGCAAGGCAAGGCTAAGGCAACGCAACGCAACGCAAGGCAATGCGAAGTTAAGGCAATGAATGGAAAGGCTAACAGAAGACAAGACAAAGCAAGGCAAGGCAAGGCAAAGCAAGGCAAGGCAAGGGTAACGGAAGGGACGGCAAGGCAAGGGAAGGACAAGGCAAGGCAAGGCAAGGAATGGCTACGGCAAGGCAACGCAAGGCTAGGCAATGCACGGCAAGGCAAGGGAAGGGTAACGGAAGGCAAGGCAAGGCAAAGCAAGTCAAGGTTAATGGAAGGCACGGCAAGGCAGGAAAATGTTAACGGAAGGCACGACAAGGGAAGGGAAGGACAAGACAAGGCACGGCAAGGCAAGGAAAGGCTAGGGCAAGGCAACGCAAGGCTAGCCAATGAACGGGAAGGCAAGGAATGGGCAACGGAAGGCGAGGCGTGGCAAGGCTACGGCACGGCAACACAAGGCTAGGCAATGCACGGCAAGGAAATGAAAGGGTAACGGGAGGCAAGGCAAAACAAGGCAAGTCAAGGGTAACGGAAGGCACGGCAAGGCATGAAAATGTTAAGGAAGGCACGGCAAGGGAAGGAAAGGACAAGGCAAGGTACGGCAAGGAAAGGAAACGCTAAGGCAAGGCAACGCAAGGCTAGGCAATGCACGGCAAGGCAAGGGAAGGGTAACGGAAGGCAAGGCAAGGCAAAGCAAGAAAAGGCAAGGGTAACAGAGGGCACGGCAAGGCAAGGCGAGCCAAGTAAGGCTAAGGTAAGGCAAGGAAAGTCTATGGCACGACAACCCAAGTCTAGGCAATGCACCGCAAGGAAAGGAAAGGGTAACGGAAGGCAGGGCAAGGCAAGACAAATCAAGTCAAGGCAAGGGTAATGGAAGGCAGGGCAAGACAAGGGAAGTACAAGGGAAGGCAAGGCACGGCAAGCCAAGGCAAGTCTAAGGCAAGGCAACGCAAGGCAAGGCATGGTTAAGGCCAGGCAAGCCAAGCAAGGCTATGTTAAGTGGAGGCAAGGCTAAGCCCGAAAACAAAAGGCTAGGCCATGCACGGCAAGGCAAGGAAAGGGTAACGTAAGGGAAGGCAAGGCAAGGCAAAGCAAGGCAAGGGAAGTGTAACGGAAGGCACGGCAAGGCAAAGGAAAGACAAGGGAAGGCACGGCAAGGCAAGGCAAGGATAAGGCAAGGCAACTCAAGGCAAGACAAGGAAAGGCTAACGGAAGGCAAGGCACGGCAAGTCAAAGAAAGGCTAAGGCAAGGCAACGCAAGGCTAGGCAATGCACGGCAAGACAAGGAAAGGGTAACGGAAGGCAAGGCACGGCAAGGAAAGGCAAGGCTAAGGCAAGGCAATGCAAGGCAAAGCAAAGTTAAGGCAAGGCAAGGAATAGGTAACAGAAAGCAAGGCAAGGCAAGGCAAAGCAAGGCAAGGCAAGGGTAACGGAAGGGACGGCAAGGCAAGGCAAGGCAAGGCAAGGCTAAGGCAAGGCAACGCAAGGCTAAGCAATGAACGGCAAGGCAAGGGAAGGGTAACAGAAAGGAAGGCAAGGCAAGACAAAGCAAGGCAAGGAAAGGGTAACGGAAGGAAAGGCAAGGCAAGGCAAAACAAGGCAAGGCAAGGCAAAGCAAGGCAAAGGAAGGCAAGGCAAGGGTACCGGAGGAGACGGCAAGGCACGGGAAGGACAAGGCAAGGCACGGCAAGGGAAGGCAAGGCTAAGGCAAGGAAACGAAAGGCTAGGCAATGTACGGCAAGGCAAGGAAAAGGTAAAGGAAGGCAAGGCACGTCAAGGCAATGCAAAGCTGAGGAAAGGCAACGCAAGGCAATGCAAAGTGAAGGCAAGACATCCCAAGCAAAGTTAAAGCAAGGGGAGGCAAGGCAAGGCAAGGGTAACGGAAGGCACGGCAAGGCAAGACAAGTGTAATGGAAGGCTCGGCAAGGCAAGGGAAGGACAAGGCAAGGCACGGCAAGGCAAGCCAAGTCAAAGGCATGACAACGCAAGGCTAGGAAATAGACGGGAAGGCAATGAAAGGGTAACGGAAGGCAAGGCACGGCAAGGAAAGACAATGATAACGGAAGGCGAGGCACGGCAAGGCAACGCAAGGCTAAGGCAACGCAACGCAACGCAAGGCAACACAAAGTTAATGCAAGGCAAAGCAAGGGTAACGGTAGGGAAGGCAAGGCAAGGCAAGGCAAGTCTAAAGCATGAAAACGCAAGGCTAGGCAATGCACGGCAAGGCAAGTAAAGGTTAACGGAAGGCAAGGCAAGGCAAGGCAAGGGCACGGCAAAGCAAGGCTAGGCAATGCACGGCAAGGAAAGGAAAGGGAAACGGGAGGCAAGGCAAAGCAAGGCAAATCAAGGGTAACGGAAGGCACGGCAAAGCAAGAAAATGTTAACGGAAGGCACGGCAAGGGAAGGGAAGGACAAGGCAAGGCACGGCCCGCAAGGCAAGGCTAATGCAAGGCAAGGCAAGGCAAGGCAAGTCATTGCATGGCAAGGCAAGGTAAGGGTAAGGGAAAGCACGGCAAGGCAAGGGAAGTACAAGGCAAGGCACGGCAAGGCAAGGGTAACGGAAGGCACGGCACGGCAAGACAAAGGTAACGGAAGGCAAGGCACGGCAAGGCGAGGCAAGGCTAAGGCACGACAGCGCAAGGCTAGGCAATGCACGGCAAGGCAAGGAAAGGGTAACGGAAGGCAAGGCAAGGCAAAGCAAGGCAAGGCAAGGGTAACGGAATGGACGGCAAGTCAAAGGAAGGACAAGGCAACGCACGCCAAGGCAAGGAAAGGCTAAGGTAAGGCAACGCAATGCTACGCAATGCACGGCAAGGCAAGGGAAGGGTAACGGAAGGCAAGGCAAGGCAAACCAAGAAAAGGCAAGGGTAACAGACGGCACGGCAAGGCAAGGCAAGCCAAGTAAAACTAAGGCAAGGCTAGGAAAGTCTATGGCACGACAAACTAAGGCTAGGCAATGCACCGCAAGGAAAGGAAAGGGTAACCGAAGGCAAGGCAAAGCAAAGCAAGTCAAGGGTAACGGAAGGCACGGCAAGGCAAGAAAATGTTAACGGAAGGCACGGCAAGGCAAGGGAAGGCCAAGGCAAGGCACGGCAAGGCAAGGAAAGGGTAAAGGAATGTAAGGCACGGCAAGGAAATGCAAAGATGAGAAAAGGCAACGCAAGGCAATACAAAGTGAAGGCAAGACAACACAAGCAAGGCTAAGGCAACGGGAGGCAGCAAGGCAAGGGTAACGGACGGCACGGCAAGTCAAGACAAGGGTAACGGAACGCTCGGCAAACCAAGGGAAGGACAAGGCCATGCACTGAAAGGCAAGGCAAGTCTAAGCCATGACAACGCAAGGCTAGGCAATAGACGGCAAGGCAAGAAAGGGTAACGGAAGGCAAGGCAGGGCAAAGCAAGGCAAGGTTAAGGCAAGGCAACACAAGGCTAGGCAATGCACGGCAAGGCAAGGAAAGGGTAACGGAATGCAAGGCACGGCAAGGCCAGGAAAGGGTAACGGAAGGCAAGGCAAGGAAAGGCAAGGCAAGGCAAGGCTAAAGCACTACAATTCAAGGCTAGGCAATGCACGGATAAATCAAGGAAAGGGTAACGGAAGGCAAGGCAAGGCAAAGCAAGGCAAGTCAAGGGTAAAGGAAGGCACGGCAAGGCAAGACAAGGTAATGTAAAGCTAAGGGAGGGCATTGCCTTGCAAGGCCAGGTTAAGGGAAGGCAAGACAAGCAAGGTTAAGGAAGGAGAGACAAAGCTAATGCACAACAAAGCAAGGCTAGGCAATGCACGGCAAGGCAAGGAAAGGGTAACAGAAGGCAACGCAATGCAAGCCAAAGCAAAGTAAAGCAAGGGTAACGGAAGGCACGGCAAGGGAGGACAAGGGTAACAGAAGGGTCGGCAAGGCAAGGGAAGGACAAGGCAAGGCACGGCAAGGCAAGGCAAGTCTAAGGCATGAAAGCGCAAGGCTAGGCAATGCACGGCAAGGCAAGGAAAGGGTAACGGAATGCAAGGCACGGCAAGGCCAGGAAAGGGTAACGGAACCAAGGCAAGGCAAGGCAAAGCAAGGCAAGGCAAGGGTAAAGGAAGGCACAGCAAGGCAAGACAATGGTAACGGAAGGCAAGGCACGGCAAGGCAAGGGTAAGGCAACGCAACGCAAGGCAACGCAAAGTTAGGGCAAGGCAAGGCAAGGGTAACTGAAGGGAACGCACGGCAATGCAAGGCAAGGCTAAGGCAAGGCAACGCAAGGCAACGCAAAGTTAAGACAAGGCAAGGAAAGGGAAACAGAAGGCAAGGCAATGCAAGGCAAAGCAAGGCAAGGAAAGGGTAACGGAAATCAAGGCAAGGCCAGGCAAGGCAAGGCAAGGCAAAGAAAGGCAAAGGAAGGGAAAGCAAGGGTAACGGAAGGGACGGCAAGGCAAGGGAAGGACAAGGCAAGGCACGGCAACGAAAGTCAAGGCTAAGGCAAGGAAACGAAAGGCTAGGCAATGTACGGCAAGGCAAGGAAAGGGTAAAGGAAGTCAAGACACGTCAAGGCAATGCAAAGCTGAGGAAAGGCAACGCAAGGCAATGCAAAGTGAAGGCAAGACATCCTAAGCAAGGCTAAATCAAGGGGAGGCAAGGCAAGGCAAGGGTAACGGAAGGCACGGCAAGGCAAGACAAGGGTAACGGAAGGCTCGGCAAGACAAGACAAGGGTAACGGAAGGCTCGGCAAGACAAGGGAAGGACAAGGCAAGGCACGCCAAGGCAAGGCAAGGCTAAGGCATGACAACGGAAGGCTAGGAAATAGACGGGAAGGCAAGGAAAGAGTAAAGGAAGGCAAAGCACGGCAAGGAAAGACAATGGTAAAGGAAGGCAAGGCACGGCAAGGCAAGGCAAGGCAAAGGCAACGCAAGGCAACGCAAGGCAACGCAAAGTTAAGGCAAGGCAAGGCAAGGGTAACGGTAGGGAAGGCAAGGCAAGGAAAACAAGGCAAGGCAAGGCTAACGAAAGGCACAGCAAGGGAAGGGAAAGACAAGGCAAGGCAAGGCAAGGCAAGGATAAGGCAAGGCAACGCAAAGCAAGGCAAGGTTAAGGGAAGGCAAGCCAAGCAAGCTTAAGGCAAGGGGAGACAAGGCGCAGGCACGACAACGCAAGACTACGTAATGCACGGCAAGGCAAGGAAAGGGTAACAGAAGGCAAGGCAATGCAAGGCAAAGCAAGGCAAGCAAAGGGTAACGGAAATCACAGCAAGGCATGGAAAGGGTAACGGAAGGCATGGCAAGGCAGGGCAAAGCAAGGCAAGGCAAGGGCAAATGAAGTCTTGGCAAGGAAAGGGAAGGACAAGGCAAGCCACGGCAACGGCAAGGCAAGGCTAAGGCAACGCAACGCAAAGCAACGCGAAGTTACGGCAAGGCAAGGAAAGGGTAACGGAAGGCAAGGCACGGCAATGCAAGGAAAGGGTAACGGAAGGCAAGGAACGGCAAGGCAAGGGAAGGAAAAGGCAAGGCAATGGAAATTTAAGGCAAGGCAATGGAAATTTAAGGCAAGGCAAGGAAAGGGAAACAAAAGGCAAGGCAATGGAAGGCAAAGCAAGGCAAGGAAAGGGTAATGGAAGGCAAGGCAAGGCAAGGCAAAGCAAGGCAAGGCAAGGCAAAGCAAGGCAAGGCAAGGGTAACGGAAGGGAGGGCAAGGCAAGGCAAGGCAAGGCAAGGCTAAGGCAAGGCAACGGAAGGCTAAGCAATGAACGGCAAGGCAAGGGAAGGGTAACAGAAAGGAAGGCAAAGCAAGGCAAAGCAAGGCAAGTAAAGTGTAACGGAAGGAAAGGCAAGGCAAGGCAAAGCAAGGCAAGGCAAGGCAAGGCAAGGGTAACGGAAGGGACGGCAAGGCAAGGGAAGGACAAGGCAAGGCAAGGCAAGGCAAGGAAAGGCTAAGGTAAGGCAACGCAAGGCTAGGCGATGCACGGCAAGGCAAGGGAATGGTAACGGAAGGCAAGGCAAGGCAAGGCAAGGCAAGGCTTAGGCAAGGCAACGCAAGGCAACGCAAAGTTAAGGCAAGGCAAGGAAAAGGTAACAGAAAGCAAGGCAATGCAAGGCAAAGCAAGGCAAGGAAAGGGTAACGGCAAGGGTAAGGCAAGGCAAGGCAAAGCAAGGCAAGGCACGTCAAAGCAAGGCAAAGCAAGGCAAGGCAAGGGTAACGGAAGGGACGACAAGGCATGGGAAGGACAAGGCAAGGCATTCCAAGGCAAGGAAAGGCCAAGGCAAGGCAACGCAAGGCTAGGCAATGCACGGAAGGCAAGCGAAGTGTAACGGAAGGCACGGCAAGGCAAGGGAAGGAAAAGGCAAGGCACGGCAAGGGAAGGCAAGGCTAAGGCAAGGCAACGCAAGGCTAGGCAAGGGTAACGGAAGGGACGGCAAGGGAAGACAAGGGTAACAGAAGGCTCGGCAGGGCAAGGTAAGGACAAGGCAAGGCACGGCAAGGCAAGACAATGGTAAAGGCAGGAAGGGCACGGCAAGGCAAGGAAAGGCTATGGCAACGCAACGCAACGCAAGGCAACGTTAAGTGGAGGCAAGGCTAAGCCACGAAAACGTAACGGAAGGCCATGCACGGCAAGGCAAGGAAAGGGTAACTGAAGGCAAGGCACGGCAAGGCAAGGAAAGGGTAA